>NW_020439049.1:128856-145763 GCF_000699045.2 Agrilus planipennis | reverse complement strand
AATAAAAATTTAAAATAATATAAGTCTAAGGAGTGCGTACATATAGCCACCGTGTCCAAAATAAACTTAATTTGGGATTACCCCTTCGATAAAAGTATCAGTTTTGTAAAATCCACTATATTCTATACATATACTGATCTTTGTACTTCCTTTTCAGCATTTATATTTTCTTGTACCCATTCATCCACTGTTAGTAATCAGTGTAAAATCAAAGCCAAAAGAGTTAAAAGTTATTTATTTTTAAAAGAACAGTCGCCAATTAAGTTATCGGACTTTCCTAAAGCTAGTTTTTTTTTCTTTTTACATAATTACCATTTTTTAAAGTTCAGTAAACACTTTCCATCTCGCAGTGATTTCACTAGCGCTTTTTTATGATTAAAATATCCTATATTTTGCAAAGATAATTCCAAAAATCCCCTGCTTGACACCGCACTCAAAAACCGTTGGTACTATAGGGTTTCTGCATACTTTTTTACATAATTATCACATCTGAAAGCGTAGTAGATACTACCACTTCCCGATTATTTCACGAGCGCTTTTATCGTTCAATTATTATATGTATTTCACCAAAACTAATGCCGCAATGTACTTACTTCACATCGCACTCGAAAACTGTTGGTACTATGAGATTCTATGCACTTTTTTTTACATAATTATCGCTTCTTAAAACTTAGTAAATATTTTCCATCTCGCAGCAATTTCACGAGCGCTTTTTTGAGTAAAATATTCTATATATTTCTGCCAAAATAGTTCCTAAAGTCGCATGTTTGACACGCTCGCGCTCGATGACCGTTGGTACCATGAGTGGATCTATGCAAAGAAAGCGTTCGAAAACAGAGAGACGCAATGAAAAACGATCCAACCGTGAAAAAAAAACAATTAAGAAGTGTCCTTTTATTCGATTTTGACGAGTATAGGTCTTGGTGTCGTTTTCTCGAAAAGGGAGGAATGAAATCCAATTTACTTAACAGGGTAACGAGATTGAATATGTTCGAAAGCAGTGCTTTAAATGGTTAAGATGAGCAAGACTTTTTGTTTCTTTTTTCCATGTGAACGATAACAATCATTAGCACTTTCTCGTTGCGCCTTGTATACAAACTTTACGTTTACGTCCGCGATTTTCAGGAAGTGGCGTTTCACAGCTACTTTCTGTGTTTTCTTTTCAATCGCGGGTACATTTTCTAATAATAATCGCTAAACTGCGTACACATAGTATAACACACACGTACACATCATACAGATATGTCTCCACGAACATTTGTGCGGCAGCCTGACTAAAAATACTGATGACCATAAATACAGCCAAGCCTGTACGAGTTGAAGCCAACTTTAAAAAATACATTTCAGTTTTCTTGACGCTGCTTCGTAGGCCGCAAACGATAGTATTATTTTTCGTACTTCGGGTTCGTATTCCGCGAAAGTTCGCCCTTCCTACACATTTTTTTCACTCATTTATTAATTAACAGATGCGATAAATAATGCGAAGAGCTTGCGTAACAATAACACACATGCGAAAACGTTATAATAAAATAACGATCTCCAAATAAGGCCGATGTGACAGTGGGCTGTGACTGATATTTTCTAACTCTAGCGCAAAAATTTACTTCTAATCTTGCGAGCCGTTGGTTGTATTATCGCGCTGCTTGCTTGAATTTGATTTAAAAATACGCACGCACCCAAGGAAGTGAAAAAGAAAAAAAATTAATATGAAATATGTGCGGAATTCTCTAGTACCTTTTAAGTGAACCCCGTTGTGCGCAAAAGTTATTGTGCGTCTAAAAACAATCCCATCGTTCTGTACGAATTCAATATTAGTAGTCCTGACTATTTCCGAGGTACTATTATTAAACAAAGTAAACATTTGTACAATATTAACGCACTTTATTGTTTTGTATCAAAGTTTTATAAATTAACACTAATTGACTTTAGCGAATATTTTTGTCTGATTTGTAATACTGGGTTATGAATAATTGCACAGAAATAACTATATTTCACTGCTTAAAAGAGGAGTACATTTCAGGTATACATCAGAAAATGACTCATTTATTGACTACTAACGATAAGTAAATTAATTTTCATTGTTTATTATATTCCGTGTAGGTAGTCAGTATTAACTTCACACTGATTTTTGCATTCATTTTTACGTAATGCTGTACCCACATCTTTCGTTACAAATTATCGTTCATATGTACAAATAAATTGAAAATGCAACGAGAATATTTTTTACGAACTCCTTTACTGATCAATTTTCAAGTTGTTTTCTAAATACAATATAAATATTTTTCAATTAAATACCTTTTTTTACCTACAAATATATTGTGTCACTGGTATTTATAAAGGGTGTGACCTTCTCTAGGACCTTCACTCATATTACTAACTTTGTTATCGATTTATTAAACCACTTTGATAATTATAGGAGAAAATTTAGTATTTTTTCTATTTAGGGTGGTAGCTGTTACATGTTGAAACTTATCAATAGTTATTAAAATAAAACACAAAAACACAAGATTGAATATGTTCGGAATGTCATTACAATATATAATTTCGTCTTTTATTTTAATAATTAGTAATTTGTCGTCAAGCTTTTCAGGAAAACATGACTTTAGTTAATAAGAAAACTTCTGGGTTATTGCTAAAAAAAAACGTAACATTTGAAACTTTCTTTAATTTAGTGAGTTATCGTATAATTTCTTCGAATGATTTCACGAACCTGTAAACTACCTTTTTCATGCAAATTTACAACTCGCTTTTATCCAACATTTTTCTTAAATATTCAAAATATTTCTGAACAAATTCTTTGTGATCCATAAGAATTTAATAACAATTTATTTTATAGTATTTTCCCTACGAGAAGAAGTAAATTCCTTAAATTGTTTCTGGTAAATAAAAAAGGAAAGCTTTTGGCAATTTCGCGCACTTCATCAAAGGATAGAAATCACAAATTTTGCCATTACATTTTAAGCCGTAATTTAAAGAATAAACTGCGACATTCTGCATTTAATTAAGACTCAAACTTGCTGAAACTTCGTCAATTGATAATAAAATTAACAATTCTTCGGAAATCATAACAGAAAGTTAATCAATAACGTGTATTTTAAGCTTCTTTTAAATATCATATTTTAACAATTGTATTGTGACATAAATTAACTACCTATACATATTGATACATAATAATTTAAAATTTAAAATTCGGTAAAATTATAAGTAAGAAGCTCTTTGGAAATTGTTCACAAATTATTGATTCTGTTGAACGTTTTAGATTTTTTATAGTATCTACTTTTTCTCTTCACAAACATATACGACTACTTTATTTTTAACATTATTGGCTTTCTATGCATATGTGCTTACCACAAAAGCATGCAAGGGAATTGCAATGATAGTTTTCGTTTCACGTCGATATGCCCAAAAAAACTATGTTGTAATGGAGAAGATGCATCCATTTCCTTTCTATTAACGTCAAATACTCAGTATCTCAGAATAGCTTAAAATTTTACAACTTGAACTAGTAAATATAATTTCGCTTCGTAGTACTCAAAATAGTTTTTCATTTTTACAAAAATCTCTTGAGACATGAAATTTTTCAAGTTTCTAACTTAGCGTTATTTTGGTATGAGTCTACAACTCTCGCAATTTTTTTCTCGAAATTCGAATTATCGCAGTTTCACTATAATTTGACTGGAACAGGTTGGGCGGGCGCAGACGGTACCACAATTAAGAGCAAATGTTTCTCGTTGATAATATCTAGCAAGAACTATCTATATTTAATTAGTTAATTTGTTTAAAATAAGAAAACTTAATGGCGAAATGTAAATGAATGTAATTGTTTCAGGAATTTGACGGAAATGGCGCACACGCAACAGCTACAAAGCAGTCTGAAACGAAGTCAGAAGACAGATTTTACGACCTCAACGACATTGACGAAAGAACGAAGTTTTATTCGAACGAACAAGGACCCTCATAAGCGAAAAAGTCAAACAATGGCAACCATAAAAGGAAAACCGACAATGGAAATCTATCGTCCACCAAATGTGCGAACAGATAGTGGCGTCTTAAATGTACACGCGAAGGAATTCACGATGAATCATGATCTAAAAACTTCCAAGAGCAGTGCCAATTTAGCTCAACACATTGACTTTCAAGCGCATGGTTTACAACATTCGTCTTCGAGCGGAAACATTCTGCGACATATTCACGGTTCCGCGCCCTTTATACCGATAGTTCCTGCCCCAATGGTACTTCCTCCTTTGTTGCATTCGGCGTCCACGCACGTGTTACTCAATCACCATTATCCTAGAGTCAATTTTCAAATTGCAAATAACAGTAACAATAACAGCGACGCTCTCTCTCAACAAACTATTCTCCCAAACTTGAATCACGCTCAGCATTTTACCAATTTCAATAATAATCATCACGGTAGCAGCCACGGAAATTTGAAGAGGTCGAAAAGCTTAGGCGCCGCCGATTCGAGGAACTTGATAGAGAAACTGAAGAGTTTTTCCAAGGAAGAAACAAATTTAGGTAAGAAATTTATTTCTGTTTTTCATTTGGCTAGTGGCGTAAGTAAGGGGTGAGATATAAACGGCTCCGATCTAAGGTGCGTTTAACTCTTACCGTTTTAACAATTTTTAGCAGTTACACCCCTGCATTTAAAGGTAAATAATATCTTAATTCGAAAAAATGGCGTTAATTGATGTCTTTTCAAATTCTATAGCTGAAATGTACGAATATTACAAAATTAGAACGCGAATTTGTTTATGTGTTTTATACACTAGCGGCGAGTTAACAATCGAACATAGGAATATTTTAATTGAAAAATATGACGTGATATAGAAAAATTCGTACAAATACATTCTGCTACACCTTGATAAAAATATCTTGAGAGTTCTATTAATTTGAGACAGTTTTCATAGAATCTAATGATATTATTAGATAGACGTGGTTGAATAAATATATTTCGTATGTTCACCAAACTATGGATTTTCGCTCGTGGACTTAAAAGAAATGCCAATAAAGGAATGCGTTAGAGACATATTAGAGGCAGAAACGGGAGTCAGGAATGGTAGAAGTAGACTTAGATTAGATTACTGTTCGCAAATGGTTAAGGATGTGGGTTGTTCTAGTTTTAGGGAAATGCGAAAATTAGTTCAGAATAGGAAAGAGTGTAGGTGCGTGTCCAACTAAGGAATACGTAATTTCTATGTTCGGTGAACTTTTTACCGTAGCTGTATATCTTATCGTTAGAAATTTTATTTTGGGACCATAATTTGATAAATCGTATAATCATTTTGACTATAGTTTGCAGGGAGAAAAGAAGCCAGGACTTTTAACCTTTAAGAGCCTGTTTGAAATCGCTACCCAGCACAAATACAAATTAATATTAATTTATAAAGGGCATTTATAGTATATATTAAAATGATATTTTGCAATCTGTAAAAAAAAATAAAAACGCATCTCTCATTAAATAAAAATAAATAGGTAATAGATGCAATATTGATTAAAACCTATCATGAAATAAGATTATTATGCAGTTGAAAGAACAATTAAAATAGGCGTGATAGATTAGGAGAAAATTCAATTAAAATTCAATCTGCTCTTGTGTTCTTAACACTGAATATAATCATTCACATGTTTGGCAAAGTTCTTTGGCATCAAATTTTATTCTTCTGTTATTAAATAGTTGATGTTGACAAATTAAGCACGAGTTTGTGTATATTTTGGAGATGCCTCCCCTCTATTTATTGTATAGTGAACTAAATTTTAATATTGGTTTTCCTTTTTAGGTAAATTTCCTTCAGAAGACCAAAGCAATTTGGATATGGCGATAGACGATCCTAATCAACTTCCTTCTCGAACTTTGATGGATTTAGTTAAAGTAATTTTAGAGAGAGTAGTTGAAGGAATAAGATATTCGGAAGCCGGTGCCAAAACGTGTATATCGATTATCGATCGAGAGAAGAACCAAACCTTCCTAGAATCTTTGCTAAACACGTGCCAACAGTGGTACCAAGAAAGGGATAAGATTTTACGAGGAGTAAAAGCAGGCGATGGAACCCGTTTCACTGCTTTCATGTGGTTTCTTACGGAAATGTGCGGTCAATTGAAACGTCATAAACTACTGAGCAAACACGAGAACCTTCAGCCCGATTTGGTGCTGTTATCAGTGCTGGCAAAATGTTGCCAAGCTTGCGTCAGTTTACCAATTACGTGCCTTCCAGAGACTGAGTGTTTGTTTTTTGTGTTAACATCCATTGGTCGTGATTTAGAAAGTGAATTGCCCGTTCAATTGGAGCAACTATTGGCAAGTGTTCGTGACGCTTTTCTGGCTTCAGCGGGATCGCCAGCTGTCAGACGAACCCTTTTACAATTAATCGAGTTGCACGCCTCAAATTGGCAACTTCCCGGATCCTCTGTACTTTATTATTATCCGAGAATCAAATGATTTATCGTTTATTTATTTATTTATTATTGTAGGCATTTTTGTTGGGGGGGGGGGCAATTTGAAATCGAAATTATACTCTAAATTATTTTAAATAATTTTACCACTATTGTGAGTATGTATTACAAATATACTATATTTGCTATAAGTACATATATAATAGTTACGGTAAAATTTTGTTACGGATTCGTTGGAATGGTTCAATGGAAATTGAAACACAACTAATTCTTTAATTCACTAAAAAGTAATCCCCATAATATGTGATGGAGAAAAATTAATCCAATAATTATCTCATATCTACTTAATGCAATACGTAGATTTTTGTACTTTAACGGTTTATATAACGCCTTGTTCGGGAATAGTAACTGTTAGTGGTAGTAGAACCAAAAAGTGCCATTGATGAATATTAAGTTTTCTAATAAAGTGTGATTTTTTTTAATAAAATTCATTTGTATTAAAGTTGCTTTTTTGTTTGTAAATTGCCTATTTAACGTTAAAACTTTTCAGGGCCATTAAAACGTCACGAATATTGGTAATTTTTAATCTTACTCTAGCCAAGGGACCGTCACTCAGAATTTCACCTTTTTGGAACCCTTCTTCCAACTTTCGCTAACCCTAAGTCACACTTTTAACAAATATTTCGTCACAAAAATTAGCCCCACCCCTGTAAATGATTTCTTGTGATTAAAAACAGCAATGAGAATGACTTTCCACCATAATGAAACTGCCAAGTTAAAGAAAAATATAAAAAAAAATTGATGAACTGCGAATGTCATATATTTCCTTAGACCTCCCTTCCCTCTTGACATACTTCGTCACGCTAAGCAATACCTCCCTTCCCCTTATTTGCGAACGGTCCCCAATTTGATATCGTACAATCGTCTCCAAACTTTTTAGCGCAAAAATTTCAAGATAATAAAATGTTACGCACCCGTTACCCGTGTAACCAATCATTCCGCACTCTTTTAATGAACGTGGAATACCGAAACCTACCATTTGATATAAGTATGTTACATATACCTTCCACCTATACACACACCACTTCCAAATTGCTATTATAATTGAGTATTATGTGTATAGGTCAGTGCTAATAGTAGTTTTGACGAAACTTTGCAAAAAATAAAGTACCATAATCCTCTAAGAACACCTGAACAAATGTAGCTGAAGAAAAATATTATAAACTTTTTGAAGTGAAACTTCTTTACGCACGGTAGAGTAAGTTCGTTTCATGCGAGTTGCTATGTAACGAAATCATGCAACGGATGTCCCCCTCTACTCGGCCACGTAGTCGAGTTCGTAGTGGAGATCTCTTAAGCCGTGAACGCACTTCAATGCAACGTTCGTTACAGGCAACTCCGGCATGTATAGTGTAAAATTTAAATTCAGTGTACAAATAATACCATTAAACCAATTCCTTAATCCCTATCCCGGTATGTTTGTGTGTTTGAAGAAGTTTCACTTCAGTAGCATGTTGTATAATTACACGTTGTATTTGTTTTTTTTTAATTTGCATATTTTTATATGTACCTACTTAAAACTTTTAAAACTTTACTTTTAAACTTTTTAATGTAATTTCGCTTTACAGGTTTTTATTCATTTCTTGTTTTTTAATTTAAGGTAATACGCTAACATTATTTCCCCCTTCTCTCACAAAAAAACCTATAAAAACTTTTACAAAGACTAAGTTATTTAAGAGAGGAAGTCCAACTAAAATTTTCTCTTGGTTTTGTAAAATGTTCGTAAGCAGGTTGCAATTCATCTGGAATTCCAATAGCATGCTTTGTGTAGTATTCTTTAGTATATTCCTTAAACACATTAAATTGTTGTTGCCGTCTTCGTAACTTGCGTGTTTTAGTACAATCGAGTAAAAATGCGCTTCCGCCCTCGGGGGTTGCTTCTTTGGCCGATTTCATTATTCTTGATAGAAATACGTCTTCTGTTTCGTTTTTAAATTCGTGGTATTTCATTATTTCTTCTGCGGTTCTGCGGGGATACTCTCGAAATACAAAAGTACAATAACTGCGCCGGTTGTTATTCATTACAGTATTTACATCTTCTCTTTTTAATGTATTTGCTGACGTTTTTGAATTCGATGGATTTACTCTACAAATTTTATATAATTCCTGCTGCAATGAGAGTAATTTATAAGGTGAGTGAAAAATAGATGACTTTGAAAGTTTCATGAAATTTGATGAAGTCATACTGAAAATTTAGATGGGTGATGATAAACTATTTAATTTTTTTTAGCTTGACATCAGAGTGTTTGATTTGTTTAAAATAAAAATTATAAACGTGGTGTACCTATTATAACGTTTTTACTAGTTTCATTTCGTTAAAAAAATGTTTTAAAAACTTAATACACCGAAAGATGTTAAAAAATTAGCAAAGAGGGAAGCAAACTCGTGCTGAAGTAATAAATATGAAATATGTATTAAACGTGCTAAAGAGAGCGCTCATAAATTTCAGTTCTGTTAAAATATTCTTATTTGTGTTTGTAAAGACAAAGAGTATACAAAAAATGTGTAGATTATTATGATGTTAACTAACTTTAAATTCATCTTAAAATTAAAACTAAATATGTAATTTTGTGCAGTTTGTTGTTTCCGTATTTTTAAAAAGACGCCATTCAAACTTTTTCATGCGCATGCTCAATATATTCAAAATGGGAAAATAACCTTAGCAAAATGTAAGGTTAAGCAACTGTCACCAAAGGCAAACTATTATTATGAAGATTAAAAGCGTTATAGAAAGTGAAGTTAAAAATAGTAAATTTACCCTCGTTTTTATGATAAAAAGACCAGTTTTTGTGTTTATTGATAAATAGTTATAAGCAGTCAAAATGGCTCTTCGTTGGAGTTCGGAGTTTTTTACCGCAATGGAGCACCGCGATTTACAAGCAAATGCTATGGCTGTAGACAGTACTGGAACTTATGTACTTCTTGCTGGGTAAGTATGTTATTATTCTTATATCACCAAAATGCTTACTCCCAATTTTACAGGCGTAGATATATTGCAATCAAAGATCTTGATGATGTTGATCCAGACAATGTTCGCAAGTTCCCTAGGCAAAGTAAATATGATGTTGGTGTGGCAGAGTGGAATCCAACTTCTTATCATAATGAATTGTGTGTTATTTCTGTAAGTTTCGCAATAAGAAGTGTTAAACAGTTTATAATTACTGTTTTGTAATTAATTTAGTGCAATCAAAGATTGGAAGTATTAACTTGGAGAATGGGTGAACTTATTCAAACTCATTCACTAAGGGCACACACTCGAGTAATTACTGACTTAAATTGGCATAGATTTGACCCAAATTTACTTGCATCTTGTTCAGCTGACACTTTCATACATATTTGGGACATGAGAGATGCTAGAAGACCAGCTTTGTCTTTGTCAGCAATTGCCGAGGCTTCTCAAGTACAATGGAATAGAATTTCACCTAATTTTCTTGCAACAACTCATGATGGCGATGTTAAATTGTGGGATCAACGCAAGGGAAGTGCCCCCATGCAGTATATTGCAGCTCATTTATCAAAAATTCATGGTTTAGATTGGAGTCCCCACTCTGAAACACAACTAACTACTTCTAGTCAAGACAGTACAGTAAAGTTTTTTGATGTTTGTAATGCAAGGCGAGCTGAATTTGTGCTAACAACAAATGCACCAGTTTGGAGAGCAAGGTAATGTGAATTATTAATATATTAAAGAGGAACATATATTAAGCCAAAATTATGAAAACAAGAAAACTGTAATGCATGTCTTTTTAAGTTTTCATAAAGTATATCGAAGGAAATTATTATTATTTTATTTTAATATTACAGACAGGCACTTGAATTTTATTTATATATATATAGATCAACAAAACACTACATATGAAGTGTTATTTCATCACTAAAATAATTTTTTAGTGAAGAAATAAAAATGATGAAACATTCTATTTAGTAATAAATTGAATTTTCTGAAAGAAAAATAAATTTCAAATACTTTTCTAAATTGGACTAAATGACTAACTATTGAAATTGCTCTACTTCCGATTACTACTTAATCGGTAGGCGCTTCGGCGAATCCGACAATCCCCTGAAGGGGAGTAGCTTTAGGGGGTGTCTTTTCCTCGAGGATAAACTAAATAAAAAAAAATTACTACTTAAAGCATTAACTGTATTTATAAAAAATTCCATTAATATTATTTTGTTTCTATAGATATACTCCCTTTGGCAATGGCTTGGTGACTGTAGTTGTACCACAGTTAAGAAGAGGAGAGACAAGTCTACATTTATGGAACTATACAAATCGCAGCTCGCCAGTTCACACATTTATTGGTCATCGGGACGTTGTTTTAGAATTTGAATGGAGAAGACAAAGACCAGGAGACTCTGATTATCAGTTGGTGACTTGGTCAAAAGATCAGACGTTACTCGTGTGGCGCATAGAACCCTATTTACAAAAACTCTGTGGTCATGACCCAGAAGAGGTATAAATTTCCATTTTAGATCAAAAACATAATTTTTGTTGTAAGAGTATGTAATTAAGATATTAAACATAGTGCACACTAACGATTAATTTAGATTTTAATTGTTTTAATACAATGGATTATTCGTAGTAACGATGTAATCGGGACGTAGAATTTTTTTCATTTTATGTCTTGGTTGAAAAAAAATAATATAAGTAACTACCCTAAAATTGAATTTATTTATTAATTTGCTTTTCTAGGTAAGAGCAGATGAGCTTGAAAGTGATGTGATGGAGACAGCTTCAGAAGCGAGTGCAGTCATCACGCAGCCTCTTCAACAGGAATTTTCTCTACTAAACGTGCTTATATCTAACTTAGAAGTCAATAAAATGGATTACTTCAAACGTTTTTGCTCTGTTACCGCCACTGCCAATAATTGCGTAGTCAATTTAAATGTGTCTTTTCCCAATATGTACCCCAATGGTGTCGCCCCTGTCTTTCAAATTGCCCCTGGATCAAAAGTAAGTCTTCATAACTTCACAGACAATATTTTTTATGTTTATAAGATTAACATCCTATTTACCATTATATTATATATTTTTGTTTATTTATTTATTATTAATTGCCCTTACATTAAATACAGTTTTAATGCATTTATATTCATTGGATCAGTTCATATATTTTAAATACACTTAAATACCTAATACTAAGATCTAACAAAATTGACTTGAAACTAATGTAAGTATAATAATAAGTAAAGAAAAGTAATTAGAATTAAAAGCCACAAGCTACCTAATGGTACTTTAGTTATACCAGAAAGCATCCTAATTATTAAAATTAAATTACAAATTGCTTTTTATCCAATTTATTAATAATTTCTTCGTATATAAGTAAATTTTATTTTTACTATTTTCGATTTCCGAGGGCAAATTATTGAATATAGTAGTTGCAGTACATATACTTATGATTTTTATAAGCGGGTTGCAAAACATCTCTACTTCTGGTACCCATACTACTATTTTTATATAAGGTTTTACAAGTTGAAATAAGAAAACTCTGTAGCAGTTTGTCTCGCATCTTTTATTTTGTTTTGTTTTAGGTGAAAGAAAGCGTCGCAAGTCAACTTTTGCAAACAATTACGCAAACCGCCCAACAACGTGTCGCGAAAAACCGTACATGTCTGGAACCATGCCTTCGACAATTCGTTGCAGTTTTAGAACAATTAACCAACGATCCGTCTGACAGTAATCGTTCTCAGCATCGCCCTATCTTAGAATCAGCTGAAATGGTGGGTTCGTTTAATGACGCTTGCGTTCCCTTTCCGCGGACGTCGGGTGCCAAGTTCGGTTCCGTCGGTACCCTCGTCTGTTTCGGCCAAAGTTTGCGCCACCGTAGAGGAAATGCGAAAGTCGACGCAACAACACCACGAGCCCTTTCTGCTCTTGGTAGTAACAAGTTTGGTTACAAAATAAACAACGGCCACAATTTACCGTCGTATTTTTTGCACAAACATCGTCATAGATCTAAGTATCATCACAAAACTATAGTGCAAAAATCGGTAATAACAGTTTACGATGTGTCTGGATTGTTAGCTGAAAGTCGGCAACTTGCAGAGCAGTATGTTTTAGACGATAGTGTTAGTCGAATATGTAAACTGAATTCGGAAGCTGCAGCTAGTATAGAAAGGTGGGACTTAGTACAAGCCTGGACCTTGGCGGAATTGGCAGTTGCATCTCAACAGGAGGAGGAGGACATGCAGTGGTCAAAACATCCCTTCGGATATCAGTTGATTGAGTCCTTGTAAGTATAACAATTATAATGTTTAAGCACACAAAGTGGCAAGGTTTCTCTAAGTGATGTATACGAAGCAGTTGTTAATCGACCATGCGCGACAAGATTTATATAGTCATCATAAAAACGAAATAAAGAAATCAACTTAAGGCTAAACCAGAATTAAGACCGGCATTAAGCAATATTCGTCCTAAAATCGACTGAATTTGCGACAAAACAGAAGTCCATTCATTACACTAATTAGCAAAATGTTGTTCGTTGTACCTTTACTATTTTTTTTTTAACAAGGGATTCGTAGTTGTCTGGGAAATTTGATAGAGATAAAAGTATAAGAAGTGCTGGTCTAATTTGACGTACTGTAGTCTTTTTACATGGATTTTATTAATACTAAAAGATGCTTAATGTTAGAAGCGTTCGAAATGTGGTGTTATAGGCGGATGATGAGGATAACGTGGGTAGAAAAGGTTAGAAATGAAGAGGTATTGGAAAGAATAGGAGAACAGAGGACTCTATGGAAGTCAATAAAAAATAGGCGAGATAGGTTGGTAGGACACCTTCTCAGGCATGAAGGTCTAGTCAGAGACATATTACAGGCAGAAACAGGAGTTAAGAGGGATAGAGGTAGACCTAGATTAGGTTACTGTTCGCAAATAGTTAAGGATGTGGGCTGTTCTAGTTTTAGGGAAATGCGAAGTTTAGCTAAGGATAGGAAAGAGTCGAGGTACGTGTCCAACCAGTCTTAGGACTGACGACCTTATGATGATGATGATGAAAAAATGCTTGAAATAAAGATTAGATCATAAGCTTTTATTTTATAATTCATTACAAAAAAACGTTTTTGCTATAGGATTTCCCATTATGCCAAACAGTCCGATTTACAAATGGCAGCGATGTTAAGTTGCTTGTATGGGAAAGGCCAAGAAGAACTGAATTCTAAAAAAACTAGCCAATGTTTGGCCTCTTCACAGGTACTTGATGTATTTCGTATTTAATAATTCAGAATTGTTAAAATAAGTTTTATTTTGTAGCAACTTACAAGGGGGAAAAGGTTATTAAAGGTAATTAGGGTCAGTTTGTATGATTTACATACACTGCAAATAAATGTAACTGAAATTGCGAAACTGTTTTGCTTTTGGGGTTTAAATTTGTGTGTTCGACCATGCTGATTAGTAACACGTTATATGAAATTATTACTTGTTTAAACTGTTCATTATAAAAATGTTTTCCGTTTTTTTGCACGGTTATGTCATTTAAAGTTGCTAAAAAAATAAAAATAAAAAAGATGTTTTGCGATATTGTAAGATAAACCATACTTGGGTTGTGAATTCACTAATGTAGTACATTTCAAAATTCAATATCTTTAAACTCTGCACACTTTGATAGGATATATAAACTTGAGAAACAAAATTAAAATTGAAATTTGAAATACTATCTATAAATAACATAAAAGCTGTTTTAAATGACATTTTTTGTAGTTATGTTTTGTTTTTGCTTTCGATCTTAACTTCTCGATTTTTATTTATTTATTTTATTATATGTTACTTTAGAACAGTTCTCCATACCACACCATACCACCTGCCGATGTAGTAGCCGAAGGTTGGGTGTTTCCCCTATTGAGGACGGTTCGTTCTAATTCTTTGGATAACTTTCCATTAGAGGAAAAACATGCACCTGTTCCTCAAAAGTACCAATGTAGTAAACAGTTTGAGTACTACAAACTAGCTTATGCTGAAATGTTACACAGGTAAGATTTTATTTTTGGAAATGCTCCAGAAATTATGATTTTTATTACATTGACTTCTTTAAAATAAGGTTGCGCTTTTGCTTTTCTGAGAGAAGATGCCGAAAATACACCTAAAATATTTATGAGGAGAGTCATTCTTGTTTTTATTAAACTTTAACTAGTTTACTTTTTTATTAAAGGAGATTCATCCTTTTGAAAATTTATAGTATATTTAAACCACGACATTAAAATAAATTGTGCAATTTTATTTTTAACCCCAATTTTTTGAGATTATCCAGTATGCATTTTTTTTAAATAATAGTGGAGATTCTAATTAAAAAAACAAATGTGTAAACTCTGCTGAGGCACATTTTACGATTGTGCTAAATCTCAGGTTGATTGCATTAGAAGTTGCTCAGTTATTCAAACAAACGTGCATTGAAATCTCGTCCTTTTTGTAGGGAGCCCTAAAAGAGAGTTGCCCTATTGATTTCTCCTATATAAAACCCTAAAGACAATATTGATGACGAAAATTCTGATTTTACTGAATTCGTACTTAATTCTACAGTCAACATAAATAAAAAAAATTAACCTTCAGTAGTTCTAACTCAAATTTAAATTAATTTACTCAAATAACACATATAAATTACAATAAAATGCAATTTTTTCTATTTCCAATTCACTCCCTTATTTATTTAATTAAAGGTGGGGGCTTTTATACAATCGTGCGGAAGTATTGAAGTTTTTGTGTACTCCAGCAGAAGCTCACAAAGGTGTAGAGTTCCTTATCGATTGTCAACATTGTTTGAAACCTGTTAAGAACAATGCTTGTCCGAATTGTAAAAAGTTAGCGTTTAACTGTGTTATTTGTCACATTTCGGTTAGGGGTTCGTCGAATTTTTGTTTGGTGTGTGGTCACGGTGGTCACACTCAACATATGGAAAGGTGGTTTAGTAGAAATAAAATCTGCCCCTCAGGCTGCGGTTGTAACTGCCTTATCGAAACTGCCGGAATTTTTAGTTGATCTGTAATTGTGGTTGTTAATATTTAAAATTTAATAAGTTACCGCCTTCAAGGGTCGCAATTGCGATCTTTTTAGATAAATATTTTTAACGAGTTTTGTACAGTTGACGAAAAGTAATAAAATACATATACATANAAACCTAGTGAACATATAAGATAATTTCAAAAAATTGGAAGTGTAACTTTTCTTTAAAATTCCAATATAAATGAGGGTTTACCGTATTTTTTAATTTTGTTTTATATAGGGGGAAAAAAAAAAAACAACGCAATACAACAAAATGAATAAGAAATTCGATATTTACTTTATTAATAAAAAAAAACATTTATAGACAATACTGCTCACTTCGTAATAATTTTCTGCATAAATTTCTATAATTTTATGAGTTATCCTAGTGTTTGCACTTTTTCCTTTTTTTTATGAAAATGGTTTAAGAAAACTTTTGGAATTAAAATTTTACTTAATAACAAGACAATTAAATATTTTCTGTTAAAACTTTCCGATAATACCTGATATTTCAGTTAAAGAGTTATAGGACGTTCCTTGTATTTCACGTATCTGAAGCGACATCTCACGACCAATAGCCAAATATTATTAAATCTAGTTTACAGGTTTCAACTGTATTACAGATTTACAAATAAATTTCAGCAAATGTTCGATTTTTTTTCCTGTACATGGGTTGACTTTGACTGATAAAAACGTAAAAAACTCCATAAATAATCATAGCGAGAGGTAATTTATATCATTTATTAATTAATTAATTAATTACTGACGAATTAAGCAAAATTATTCAGCAAATGCGTACTGCCTTGCTGCTTGTGTGCTCTACAGGACAACACAATTAAAAGGGTAAGAAACAATAACAATTACAGACACTTAAACTTTGTTTTAAAACAAAAAGATGCAATTCGTGGGTGTTTTTGTGGTTACTAATTTGCGTATATGAGAAAACTAAGGCTAACTAATTCCTTGGAATAACACAATATAAATTAACTCGCAAAATTTAGAAGATATTCGGTTTTAGAAAATACTTTTTATTTTATTTAACAATCGGCAATTTTTTTATACTAATGTAAAAAAGCAAATACATTTCAGTATATACATATAAGTTATTACACCATTGAACACTGCAATAGATATTCAAAAATAGCAACGCAAACTACTACATTGTAAACTGTAAATTTAGTGTTCTGAATTGTATACACTGAGTTTAAAATCTATCGTTTAATTGCTCAATAGTGTTAATTTGCTCAACATAAACTAATTGTTTTAAGTGGCCCCACAAAATGTCTAAAGGGTTGAGTTATAAATAACTTTTATTGAAATGTATTTGCCTTTTTCTGCTTTATAATAATAAATGAATTGTTAAATAAAATATTAAAGTATTTTTTAAAACTGAAAATCTAAATGAAATTCTATCTGAAGAAAGTTATTTTTTGATTTATAATTAGAATTCTAGTTTTTTGATATAACATTTCATTTTTGC
>NW_020439049.1:125140-128726 GCF_000699045.2 Agrilus planipennis | reverse complement strand
TAGATAGAGCTTAATTTAGGAGATATTTGATTTTAGAAAATACTTTTTATTTTATTTAACAAGCGGCAATGATTTTATATTAATGTAAAAAAAAGCAAATACATATATGTTATTACACCGTTGAACACTAGAATAGATATTCAAAAATAGCAACGCAAACTACTACATTGTAAACTGTAAATTTAGTGTTCTGAATTGTATGCACTGAATTTAAAATCTATCGTTTAATTGCTCAATAGTGTTAATTGGCTCAACATAAACTAATCGTTTTAAGTGGTCCTATAAAATATCTAAAGGGTTGAGTTAAAATAACTTTTATTGATATGTATTTGCTTTTTTTCTACTTTAGAATAATAAATGAATTGTTAAATAAAATATTAACGTATTTTTTAAAACTGAAAATCTAAATGAAATTCTATCTGAAGAAAGTTATTTTTTGATTTATAATTAGAATTCTAGTTTTTTGATATAACATTTCATTTTTTCTCTTCAGTTGCGAAACACCCTGTATAAATACTTAACTATACTTGAATTTTAATTACAAAATTTCGTTTATTTTCGGAATTAATTCAATAAAAATGAATAATAAAAATTCTATTTGAATTTAATAGTGGAAATATTTTCCTGAATTCGTGTCTGCTTTGAAGAGTTTTTATTGTTTATTCTTCAAACGAAATTGTTTTTACATGTTGAAAGTGGAAAATTAAATGGCTTTTAACTTCGTTGAGGGAGCGGGGTAAAGAGACACTGGGAATGGAACTGTTTGAATGTATTATGTTATATCGTTATCTCTTGAGATTGTTAGCTTGGCAATATCACTGATGTTGTTTGAACAATTTCTTACGAAAATAGTAATAACCGTCGCAGAAGTCTAATATGATGCTTCTGAGTACCGTTGTACGTCATCACCGTTTTGGGCATAGCTTTAGAATATTTCTGCAAGCCTGATAGCAATACAGTGCATGAGTGTATCTCGTTTTTGTTGTCCGTTGGTCTGTGCTGCCTATAACCGGAGACGACGCCTGAAGGTATTTAGCCCTAATCCTTATTGAATTTTCATTTGATTGTGTGGAATATGTTTCTATTTCGTGATTGATGGGTTTCGATTACCGTTGCTTAGATCTTTTTTGACGTGATATCTTCGTGCTTCAACATGGGAGTCCATCTTGGCATCTTGCCTGTTCGTTCATCTACTGTGAATTTTTATAAACTCTTGGTTTATTTGAGGTCGAATAATTATGGTTTTGTTAGAATTTTTTAATTTTCAAAACAGGTTTAGGCGATGATTGTAGATTTTTCGTATCGATGTGACCACTCCTCGAAAAATTGCCTTCGTTTTATAGCCAAAATATGTGAAATATTTCTCAAAAATATTACTCTGCCTTCAAAAATTCTATATTTCTGTTAGAAAATTTTTCATTTTTGCCTCGTTGTTCTAGAGTTTGGATTTTAACTTGTTTTTTTCTTTTTAATAATACATGCTTGCTGTGAGATAACAACCTAGGATTGGATGGACAAACTACTTGTAGATGTAATGTCTGTGACAGCGTGACTTACTTTATTTCCAAAAATGCCTCAAATGAGCTGATTGAAAAATTTATTGGACATAAGATGTTAACAATGGTAATTATCATTAATAATAAAATAACAAAACCTAGTGAACATATAAGTAATATTAAATTTTCAACAGGTTTCCATTAAAACATTAAAGAACATGAGGAGGTAAATCAAAAGGAGTCGAAACGTGGAGAAACAGAGCCCCCCACTCATACTTTCTTCTCTTGGACTTGGAAAGGACAGTTGTATTTATGAAATGGTTTGTGAATTTTTAAATCTTGTATTTCGTTAGTTTGACAATAATTACTACTACAATTTTTTACTCTTCTGAATTGTAGTAGTTAATGATTAAGTTTGATATTCTATAATTTTATTGATAGTAGTTATGGTTCTTAATATTTTAATACATAATATTTAAGATGAAAGTAACATTAAATTGCTTCAACAGGTTATCATTTAAACACGTTAAATGAACAAGGAGACAAGTCAGAAGGATTCGAAACGTGGAGAAATGAAGCCCCTTAAATGTTTTTTAGAAAAAAACATGCAGTCCAATTCACACTGATGTATATAAGGTTGCGTACGTGACGTTGTGTCTTCTGCTCTGTGGCTCATTTCACTATCGATGGTATCATTATTCCTTTCAAAAGTATCTATTGTTAGAGGCACTCTCTGCTGTCAACGCTTAGGAATAAAACTCGAGCACCTTCGGTAATCCTCGGGGTAAGCAATTGTTTTACTGTACTTTATTTTCGTAGTAATTTGTAATCTTTGGCATCTATGGTTTTCCTTCTGTCAGTTATATATTACCCACAGCAACTTAGACGTGAATCTGTGATATTTGGTATTTCTTTTAACAATTATCTATTGTCTAAATCATAAATTAGCTCTGTATGCATCTATGATTAGTTCTATGCTATGATGCAAATTGACACTTGTCGCCATTTTATAATTCTGTCATTTTACTTGCGTTTTGATGCATGTTTTGTTGTATTTCATATGTTATTTATGTGAGTGTAATTAATTGGTACCTTAATTCAGGTGTTTAATGCCTTCCGTAATTAATAGTGTAATTAATACGTTTTTTGTTCATTTCTGCAGATTGTTCAACAAATGGGAAAGAAATAAAGTTCAGTTTGGTCCTACTGAAACAACCAATGTCTACATGGGCATCATCTTTCTTGGATTGATCTCTTGATTAGCTGTTTACATCTTTGCCTTGCAACATTAGAGCAATTGGAGATTAATTTAAATTCCATAGAAACAACAAAATTTTTGGTATGGTATTCCTGCCGGATTTGTTTTGTTTTAACACCTGCAAAGTTTGGGATGTTACAATCTACATTTAATTAAGGTGAGAATACTTGATATAACTTTAATTCTCTTTATTAATCTATTTGCCACCGTATCTGTTTCAGATCAACGCTGGAGAAGACAAAGATGACCCCGTAGTTGAAATAGTTTTTTATCCTGCATGCTCTAGAAATTATTAAGTTGATTTTATTCAAATTAATTTTTTATTTTGCATGTTTTTTTGTTTTTTTTGTAGTTAATTTGATTTAGTTTTTATTTTGCATGCTTATTTTTGTTCATTTTGTTTGAAGTAATTGTTGATTGTAGATGTTTTTATTTTTTTTGTATGTAGTAGTAGTGTAGTAGTAGAAATAACACGTTTAGTAGTTGTAGTATAGTCTAACCTTGCTTACCTCTTCGCTTAGCTTACTGCATATTCTTCCTAATTTGCTTTGCATTTACCCTACGAGTTCTACATGATTCAACGTTTCGTTATCGTGTGTGTTTCTTCTCACCCTTGTGGAATTAGGGAGGGCCTCCCCGAACGACTTCCCTTGGGCTTAGCTATTTAGTTGATCTTAAAAGTGTCTTATACACTTTTCGCGAGTCTACTCTAGCGTTACTTCCTTTCAGACAGGGTACAGTGGGTTATCTGGAATAGGAGCAATAGGCGACTGCCCAGCTTGCCTTGGCGAAATCTGTCCGATCTTCTCTACCAAAACTATTAGTATTTGTC
>NW_020439049.1:122392-125060 GCF_000699045.2 Agrilus planipennis | reverse complement strand
TATATCATTTATTGTTTAATCTATATTATCAGTTATCATTTATCGATGAATTAAGCAAAAATATTTGGCCGAAGTTCTATTTCGGTTCCCAATACGATCGACAGGTAGCTATACATGGGTTTTTTTCGGGAACAGAAATCGAACATTAGGACAAATTTTTCTTTAATTCATCAGTAAATGACAACTGATAACGATAATTAATTAATAAATAATAAGAACTAGCTGTGGCTTGCTTTATTTTTGTAAAAAAATGATTATTTATGGTGTTTTTTACGAATTTTTCGGTCAAGATCGACCCACGTGTAGGAATTAAAATCAAACGAATCGATCTGAAAATTTTTGCTAAATTGCTTGAATCAAAAATTTTCAACTCGATTCGTTCGATTTTTATTCTTATACGTGGGTCGGTCATGAACGAAAAAAAAACGTAAAACCACCATAAATAATCATTTTTTGGCAAAAATAAAGCTAGCCACAGCTACTTCTTATGAATTATTAATTAATTACCGTTATCAGTTGTCATTTATTAATGAATAAAGAGAAAAATTTGACCTAGTGTTCGATTTTAGTTCCCGAAAATAACCCATGTATAGCTACCTGTCGATCGTTTTTGGGAACCAAATTCGAACTTGTGCCAATTATTTTTGCTGTATTCATCGATAAGTGATAACTGATGATGTAGATTAACCAATAAATGATATAGAGAGCTCCCGCTTGCTTTACTTTTGCCAAAAAATGACTATTTATGGTGTTTTTACGTTCTTTCCGGTAAAAAACGACTCATATATACGAACGAAAATCGAACTCTTGTTGAAAAGTTTTGCTTAATTTATCAATAAATCACGTCTAATATCAATGACCAATTAATAAATGATGTAAATGATACCTGATATCAATAAATGAGCTAAATAAATACGTTCTTGTTAGCTTTATCTTTGTTAAGAAATGATATCTTAAATTAAGATAAAATAGCATTATTTGATAAAAATAAAGCAATTCAGTGCTTAATTATATTGCTTTTTATTAAATTAAGCAAAAGTAGTTCATCAAATTACATATTTAAGGTCAAAAATTAATGGTAAAGGCGCCTGCCAGCGAAACTTTGAAAATCGAAAATGTGTATTAGGAGAGCATAAGATGCTTGGGAAATCAGACGATTTACCGCCTGAATTTAGTGTTATTATTATTGTCGACAACCTGGTAGTCATCTGTAATACTGTTGAAAACTGTAAATTTGATATAGCAACATTTGACCACCAGCCGCAAGATGTCGCCCCAGTTAAGATTAATACGAAGGACATTCTATAATTCCTTAACTGCAATACGAGGGATAACTGGAAAGTTTTAACAGAAAATCGTTAATTCCTCAAGTTTAATTCATTGTTTTATTTGTTTTCTAGGAGACTCCCGCTTGCTTTACTTTTGCCAAAAAATGACTATTTATGGTGTTTTTACGTTCTTTCCGGTAAAAAACGACTCATATATACGAACGAAAATCGAACTCTTGTTGAAAAGTTTTGCTTAATTTATCAATAAATCACGTCTAATATCAATGACCAATTAATAAATGATGTAAATGATACCTGATATCAATAAATGAGCTAAATAAATACGTTCTTGTTAGCTTTATCTTTGTTAAGAAATGATATCTTAAATTAAGATAAAATAGCATTATTTGATAAAAATAAAGCAATTCAGTGCTTAATTATATTGCTTTTTATTAAATTAAGCAAAAGTAGTTCATCAAATTACATATTTAAGGTCAAAAATTAATGGTAAAGGCGCCTGCCATATTACGAAATAATTCCAGCGAAACTTTGAAAATCGAAAATGTGTATTAGGAGAGCATAAGATGCTTGGGAAATCAGACGATTTACCNATTTCCTAAGAAGAACGAAGACATCATTTCCTTTTTTGTATTTTATTGTATTTTCTTTGAAATTTCATGTTTTCTTGTCTTTCTTTTACAGGTATTTTGTTTATTACTTTATGAACTGTTATATTATATATTTGTAACTTAGAATGGTAGTTAAAATGTTTCTAAATTGATCTTTTGGCATAAAAGTTAAAATTAAATATTTGTTAACACTTTCACAATTAAAAGTCATTTTGGTGGATAGGGTGGCTATAAGGGGAGATGCGGAGGCCACAGAAGGTTAGGGAGACTTTTCTCCCTAATCTTGCGTTTAAATGGTAATATAACAGTTTATAAGTAATATAAGATTTTTCATTGCATGTAAATGTGATTTGTTTTCTTTCTCTTACAGGTATTTTTCTTTTTACTCTATAAACTGTTAATTAATTTCCTGTTTTTGTAATTGTGTTCACTTTATGAGACTTTAGAAACTGTTTTAATAAAATACGTTATATGTATTATGTATTATACTATTACTTGAGATAAATATGTTGTAATTAGTGTAATTAATAAATATATGGACTTCTTTCTCCCTAATCTTACATTTTAATAATAATGGTATGACCGTTTATGTATAATAATTGTATTTTCTTTGAAATTTTATTGATTTTCTTGTCTCTCTTACAGGTATTTTATTTTTAACTTTTATAAGTCGTTAGAATGTATTATATCTTAGATATTTTGTTTATATTGATGTATTGTTGTTATTTGAAATAAATTTGTACTTTGTTATAATAAATGGGATATTATCGC
>NW_020439049.1:114695-120810 GCF_000699045.2 Agrilus planipennis | reverse complement strand
TTTATGCCAAAAGATCAATTTAGAAACATTTTAACTACCATTCTAAGTTACAATTATATAATATAACAGTTCACAAAGTAATAAACAAAATACCTGTAAAAGAAAGACAAGAAAACATGAAATTTCAAAGAAAATACAATAAAATGCAAAAAAGAAAATGATGTCTTCGTTCTTCTTAGGAAATACCTCATTATCTGAAAGCAAATAGTGCAAAATTAACAGGACTGACGGCAAATACTAATAGCTTTGGTAGAGAAGATCGGACAGATTTCACCAAGGCAAGCTGGGCAGTCGCCTATTGCTCCTATTTCAGATAACCCACTCTACCCTGTCTGAAAGGAAGTAACGCTAGAGTAGACTCGCGAAAAGTGTATAAGACACTTTTATGATCAACTAAATAGCTAAGCCCAAGGGAAGTCGTTCGAGGAGGCCCTCCCTAGTTCCACAAGGGTGAGAAGAGAAAAGAACACGATAACGAAAAGTTGAATCATGTAGAAGACGAACGGTACATGCGAAGCAAATTAGGAAGAATATGCAGTAAGCTAAGCGAAGAGGTAAGCAAGAGACATGTTAGACTACAACTACTAAACGAGTTCGTACTAGTACGACACTACTACTACATACAAAAAAAATAAAACATCTCCAATCAACAATTACTTCAAATAAAACAGACTACAAAAAATATGCAAAATAAAAAACTAATTCCAAAAAAATGGATTTAAAAAAGTAATTCCATTAGATAGGCCATGCAAGATAAACGAGTTTTTTAACTACGTGGTCTTCTTTGTCTTCCCCACTGTCGATCTGAAACAGATAGGGTGGTAACAGATTAATAAAGAGCAATTAAAATTAATTATATCGATAATCTCACCTTAATTAATTGTAGACTTTAATGTTCCAATGTTTGTAGGTGTGGAAATCAAACCAAATTCAGGAGGACCACAGAAGAAAGTTTGTTGTTCCAGTAAAATTTAAGTAAATCTTCACTTGCTACCACCCTGCTGAAATGGGACAGTCTTCATTCTCAATTGAAAACAGGCACTTTCATGCTTTCTTTAGGACTATAGGTACAGCTACTTTCTGGAGCGAAAGAGTATTGATACAATTAATGTTCAGTAATTACAATGTTCCTGTGAAATGAAATCTTAGGTGATTCAAGGTATTTAGATGTAATTAATTTAATACACTGTTAAAGGTACTATCAAATAAATATACTACTACATACGGATAGATATAACAGCTCACACTTGCTCACCTTTATTACTATAAGATGAAAACTTAACAGCTAGAACGCCATACCAGACAACTTGCTTTTTCAGTAGCATCAAAATACAAACTCAACTCAAAATCGTCAATCTGTAAATATAGAGAAGAAAAACGAATGATTTACATGCTTAAACAATTAAAACATGAAATACAATAAAAATATTCACCGAAAAGCAGTAATAATGTAAAATCTTAAAATGGGTATATGCAATCCCTTTTAGTACAAAATGAGAAGATGTACAACATCCATAAAACATCGGACAAATTGTATAAAATTCATAGATTCATATAATTATGCTGTAAACATAATACAGATAACTATAGAGTATATGTTGAAAAACGAAACACCAACATAACTATATTAATTATTTTAAGTTTAAATTTAACTTCAATATGGCTGTAATTTAAAATTTTAAATACAATAAATATTCTTATATGCTTCTATATGAAACACGTCGTTCAGTAACCATTTTACAAATTGAAAATCACATAAAATCTATTGATAATTCACAATTAAGAAAAATTAATAAAATTAATAAAGTAAAAAAGAAAATATTATGTGATATAAATAAAGTGAAACAAATAGAGTATGTACTGATATAGAGAATTATTCATTTAAGACTACACTGTATACCTCTTGTCTATGAGACCATAGAATAAGCCATAGAATAATAGGTGAGACCATAGACATATATTAGTAAACGTCGATGGGAGAGACAGAGGAGAGACCATAGGTTAGAGAGTCTGTTAATAATTCAACAATTAAAGAAGAAGAATTTTTTATTGTAGTAATGATTTAAAAAATTTAAATTTTTACGTTTAAGATTTTTTTCAAGTTAAAAGCATATATGTAAGGCCCGCAGAATGCCAACCATTAGTATTAAACGTGATGCCTTATTTGAAGCCCTTGGAAGAACGTACGGTAGGTTAAATGCACGTGCTGTTTTTGAGTATTTTTTTAAATTTTATTCGTATGTTACAGCTGACGATGAATTTCAGAAAATATGTTTCGAATTCGGTTTAGAATTGGATGAAGTTACAACCGAAAAACAAATGATTACTAAAGAACAAGGGGATAATGTAAAACTAGCAGCAGATGCTTCAGAAGAAATTATTTATCGAATTGATGTTCCTGCCAATAGATATGATTTACTTTGCTTGGAAGGCCTTGTTCAAGGACTTCTAATCTTTCAGAATAAGTAAACATTATTTAAGTGGGAGTGCTTTGTTTAAATTAAAATGTGTATTTTATTAGAAAACCTGTACCTAAATACGAAGCTATCAAGCCTGCCAGTGGGAAACTGCAAGAATTGATAGTTAAATCTGACACAAAATTAGTAAGACCTTATGCAGTTGCTGCAATATTAAGGAACATCAAGTTTACAAAGGCTATCTATGACAGTTTTATAGATTTACAAGATAAGTTGCATCAAAATATTTGTAGAAAAAGGTCATTAGTGGCCATTGGAACTCATGATTTAGATACTGTCGAAGGGCCATTCTTTTTTGATGCAAAACCCCCTAAAGACATTAAATTTATTCCATTAAATCAGGACAAGGAATTTGATGGAGAAGGAATAATGCAGTTATATGCTGTAAGTGGTTTTATTGTTCTCTTAAACACCCTTAAAGAAAAACATCTAAAGATTTTATTTGTAGAATCATGCGCAATTGAAACAGTATTTACCTATAATAAAAAACTTTCCTGTTTATCCAGTTATTTATGATAGTAATGGAATTGTTCTTTCATTGCCCCCTATTATTAATGGAAATCATTCAAAGATAACTTTACATACAAGGAATATTTTTATAGAGTGCACTGCAACAGATTTGACAAAGGTAAAAATTATAAACTACTATTAATTTTGCCAAGGATGTGAGGATTTCACATTTCAGGCAAAAATTGTATTAGACACATTGGTTTGCATGTTCAGTATATATTGTGAAAGTCCTTTTACTGTTGAATATTGTCAAGTTAAATATCCAGATGGAAAGTTGTACCTTTATCCTGAACTTCGCTATAGAGAGGAAACTGTTAGAGTCTCTAAAATTAATAATTTGATTGGTACAACGTAAGTTTTTTAAAAAAATGCTATTACAAAAATTATGTCTAACTAGAAATTTTATTTTCTAGAGTTAATGCAGATGATGCCGCAGCTTTGTTATCAAAAATGTGTTTAGAGTCAAAAGTGGTTAAAAATGGAAAAGAATTAAAAGTCACTGTTCCCCCTTTAAGACATGATGTTATTCATGCCTGTGATATTTATGAAGATGTTGCCATTGCTTATGGTTATAATAAAATTGAACGTAAAGTGCCCCCCACTATGACTATTGCTCAGCAATTTCCTCTCAACAAAGTATCTGATTTATTGAGGGAACCCATAGCTCAGGCAGGATTTACTGAAGCTTTAACTTTCTCATTGGTATAATTAAAGTCATACATACTATTTTTTGTTATAGTGTAATTTGTAGTGTTCACGAGATGATGTTTCGACGAAGCTGGGAAGAAAAATTGAAGAAATTCCAGCCGTTCATGTTTCAAACCCTAAAACATTAGAATTTCAGGTATGTCGAACATCTCTACTACCTGGGTTGTTGAAAACTTTAGCAGCAAATAAGAAGCTACGACTTCCAATTAAAATTTTTGAAATTTCAGATGTGGTTTTGAAAGATGTAAAAGCAGGTAATTTTTTTTAGATTAAATGAAATTAGGTAATAACTTTCTAAAATCCATGTTTATGTGTAGGTAATTAAAGAAATATTAGAATCCTAATCTAGTATTTCTTTAACTTTTACCTACAAAAATTTTGGAAAATGTTTCTAGTCTTTTTTATCCTAATACCTAAATATGTACTACCTACCTAGGTGATAATAATTATTCTGCTCTTTTTTAACAGAAGTAGGCGCTAGAAACGAACGAAGGATTTGCGCTGTAAATTGCAATAAAACGGCAGGTTTTGAAATAGTTCATGGTCTTCTTGACAGAATTATGCTTCTTTTGGGAGTAGAATGGAATCCTCATAAGACTAACACCGGATATTACCTTCGAGAAAGTAATGGTATGCCAACAAACTTTAGTGAGACAATTACTTCTTTATCTTTGCACTATGCAGTATGTTTCATTAATAAACACTAATTTCAATAGTGTAAAGCTTGTTAGGCTTTATATATTTCAGGTATCAAATTATATTGTTTTCCCACTTTTGTTGAAAAGTAAATGTTACAGTTTTTTGGTAGAAATTTCTGTAATGTAAGCGATCATAATCTGTGACTTTAAATTTTGACATATTGTGTTACTTATTAAAAATTCAGCACAATAAGCATATTTTCCTGTTTTGATGTAGATCCAGCATATTTTCCACGTCGATGTGCTGAAGTGGTATACAATGGAAGCGTTATTGGCAAGATAGGAGTGCTACACCCTGAGGTTCTCAACAGATTTGAACTAACTAATCCGGTGTCTGTTGTAGAAATAAATATTGAACCTTTTGTGTAATACACTAATTATGTATTAATGGAACGTTCATGTCATTTGATTATAATTCACTAAAATACTGAGTGGTTTATTTTATATTAAATTTGAAAAGAGTATTATGTACATTGCAATAAAAAAGGTTTAAAATATATGATTAAAAACAATTTTTTTTGTTTGAAGTAAAAATAAAAGCAAGAGAAGACTTACCCTTAATTCACCACGACAATTTTAAGAAACCACTGATACGTTGTGCTCACGTACTCAGTCCAGACCAATCTTGCGTTAAGAATGCTCACAAGGCAAGTAAGCGAAAAATGTGTCAGTGGTTTCTTAAAATTGTCGTGGTGAATTACGGTTTTCGAGTACGATGTTAAATAGGTACATTGCGACAATATTTCTTGATAAAGTTCATAAATTAATTCAGACATAAAAAGGCGCTCGTGAAATGGCTGCGAGATGGAAGGTATTTACTAAGTTCTGAGAAGTGATAAGTATGTAAAAAAGTATATAGAATTTCATCCTGCCAACGGTCTTCGAGTACGCTGTTAAATAGGTAGATTGCGGCATTAGTCGTTGAAATATGTAAAATAATTCAAACATAAAAAGACGCTCGCGAAATAACTCCGAGATGGAAGGTGTTTACTATGTTTTGAAATATCATAAATATGTAAAAAAGTACGTAGAATCTCATCTTGCCGACGGCTTTCGAGTACGGTGTCAAATAGGTAGATTGCG
Source organism: Agrilus planipennis (assembly GCF_000699045.2). Taxonomy (NCBI): domain Eukaryota; kingdom Metazoa; phylum Arthropoda; class Insecta; order Coleoptera; family Buprestidae; genus Agrilus; species Agrilus planipennis. The sequence goes on along the minus strand of NW_020439049.1, from coordinate 115,334 downwards.
GCATTAGTCTTTGTTAAAATATGTAAAATAATTCAAACATAAAAAGACGCTCGCGAAATAACTGCGAGATGGAAGCTACTTACTAAGTTTTGAGAAGTGATAAGTATGTAAAAAAGTAAGTAGAATCTCATCCTGCAAACGGCTTTCGAGTACGGTGTCAAATAGGTAGATTGCGGCATCAGTTTTTGCTGAAATATGTAAAATATTTCAAACATAAAAAGGCGCTCGCGAAATAACTCCGAGATGGAAGGTGTTTACCATGTTTTGAAATATCATAAATATGTAAAAGAGTACGTAAAATCTTATCCTGTCAACGGTTTTCGAGTACGGTGTCAAATAGGTAGATTGCGACATCAGTTTTTGCTGAAATATGTAAAATAATTCAAACATAAAAAGGCGCTCGCGAAATAACTCCGAGATGGAAGGTGTTTACCATGTTTTGAAATATCATAAGTATGTAAAAGAGTACGTAAAATCTTATCCTGTCAACGGTTTTCGAGTACGGTGTCAAATAGGTAGATTGCGACATCAGTTTTTGCTGAAATATGTAAAATAATTCAAACATAAAAAGGCGCTCGCGAAATAACTCCGAGATGGAAGGTGTTTACCATGTTTTGAAATATCATAAATATGTAAAAA
>NW_020439049.1:109806-111631 GCF_000699045.2 Agrilus planipennis | reverse complement strand
TTGGCCCCCCGAAAAGTGACCCCCATGTTCAAAATTAATTTATTTATGCTATGCGTCAGTGTTTGGGCCACAAAAATTCATATGTGTACTAAATTTCAACTTAATCGGTCCAGTAGATTCGAAGCAAATTGACTGTGACAGACAGACAGACACACGAGTGATCCTACAAGGGTATTGCTTTTCATTCGGACGTACGGAACCCGTAAAAAAAGGCCTTCGAAAAGCCCGAAAACTAGAATGAAACGTTGACGGCTATTTCTTAATAAATTAATAACTTTTAATCCCTCTTCTTTGCTTTCACATAGAGTGTAAAAAACAGGGGAAGAATAGAGAATATAATTAATTACTATTCCAAAACAGTCGTTTTTTCTTAACACGTCCGAATGAACTTCTTCGTAATTCTTAATAAAGAACTGCTCTACAGCACCTCTCTGAATGAAAAACATTGTGTCGTTGACTTCACCCTCTTCACATATGATGTTGCCAGCAAAAAATGTTAAAGTATTCATTTTTGATACTACCAAACGTATGAAATCCGTGTGACAAGAACTGAATATATAATTCTGGAGAAAAAATTTTAAAATTAAAGAAAAATGACTGTGTCTCATACCACTAAAGAATCCATAAAATTGGCTGGGGAAAGTGATGATTAATTCGAGAGCGGACCGTTCACACATTGTGTCATTATCAGGGCCGTATTTAGGACGTCTACGTACAAACACATGTGCCTCTCATGTTATCGTGTACTGCATTACAATAGGTACCCAATAACAAATAGCTTTTTGGTCATTTTAATGAAGAGTCAGCATCCATTGCAAAGAACAACACGAGGTCTTTGTTGACGTTATAAAATTTTGATCATCGGCCTAAGTACGGACCTTGTGTGCGAATGATGTCCGCTCTCTACTAATAATTAATAAAGAACTAATAAAAATTAGACAAGCAATTACAATTAAATATGGTAATAAAGTGAAATTAATTCTTGAATACTAACCCTGTATAAATGTTCATCGTATGCTTCATTTTTAAGGGCTGCTCTTAGTGTTACGGGTGCTTTGAGAAGAAATATAGGATTCTGTTGTCCCCTTTCTCTATCAAACAAATTAGTGGCATATCTACTAATATTTTCTAACAAGGGCTGTGATATATAGCTGTTTCTCAAATATCGCTACAATACATTATTAATTTTAATTGTGTAGAATCAAAGCCAATAAAGTCGAAAGTTTTTTTTTTTGATACTTATAAAACCATATGCAATAAATAGTGTATTAGACAAGAAGGGAAGAAAGTAGGGTATTCCTTCCCGGGTGCTAATGGTCACACGAGCTGGTGGCAAAAATTCTTTCCTAATGAGTACCTAATATACATACAATTTTTTACCCGGTGGGGAATGTTTTGCTTTCATCCCTGAAATCAGGGAAAAATATCGCACTTACGGTAGGGGTATGGTAAAAAGACTGTTAACCCTGATACTCGCTGAATTAAGGGAAGAAATGGAAATACAGTGTAAACTCTTTATAACGTCACTCGATTTAACGACAAACTCCTTAAAACGTCCAAAATGCTTGACTTTGGTTCGTTTACATTGTTTTCTATACAATATTACACTCTATATAGCGTAACGCTCATTTTATTTAACGACAACAATGCGGCATTATAAAACATTGAGCAGTACTTTCTAAGTTGCCGAAATAGATAAGAACTGCAGCTGTGTACGTTGTTGAAGAAGACGATCCTGTCCCTCCACCAAGCATCAAACAAGCACTTGATGCAGCGAAACTATTAAAAAAATACTTTTTATATAATCAAATTGATCCAGCAGTAT
>NW_020439049.1:101511-109413 GCF_000699045.2 Agrilus planipennis | reverse complement strand
ATTTAGTGATTTTTTCTTGTTTTTTAATTCTACAACGGTTTTGTAATAATTGTGAATGTTGTTTAATATATTTAATGTTCTATTTTAACAATTGAATTGGTTTGGTTGGTGAATGAATATACCGTTACAGAAGTTGGTTTATCTGCTTTATTTATTAACTTTAAAAACGGACAGATAGACACACGAGTGAGCCTATGAGGGTTCCGTTTTTCATTCGGACGTACGGAACCTTAACCAGAAAACCAACTTAACATTTTATTTGAAAAACCGCATGTCCTCCCACAGATTCAAACTGCAAATTTAAATTCGTAATGTTCAGACTGTAGACTTGTTATTAATTTTCCGGTAATCCATAAGTAAAGAACAATTTTCAAATTTTTAGGTAAGATAAGAGGGGAGGGAATGGTTAATTTTCATCTATATTCTTGAACAACTTTAAAACTATTGATTTTAAAATTTGAGACCTTTACAACAAGCCGTTTCATTTGATATATCACACGGTGCAGTTTGCAAAATTTTTTTTTTATTCCCTATTGACCCCCCGAAAAATGACCCCCATGTCCAAAATTAATTTATTTACGTTATGCGTCAGTATTTAGGCCAAAAATATTCTTCATGTTTACTAAATTTCAACTTAATCGGTCCAGTAGATTCGGAGCAAATTGACTGTGACAGACGGAATGATCGTATAAGGGTTCCGTTTTTAATTCGGACGTACAGAACCCTTAAAAAAGCCTTCGAAAAGCCCGAAAACTAGAATGAAACGTTGACGGCTATTTCTTAATAAATTAATAACTTTTAATCCCTCTTCTTTGCTTTCACATAGAGTGTAAAAAACAGGGGAAGAATAGAGAATATAATTAATTACTATTCCAAAACAGTCGTTTTTTCTTAACACGTCCGAATGAACTTCTTCGTAATTCTTAATAAAGAACTGCTCTACAGCACCTCTCTGAATGAAAAACATTGTGTCGTTGACTTCACCCTCTTCACATATGATGTTGCCAGCAAAAAATGTTAAAGTATTCATTTTTGATACTACCAAACGTATGAAATCCGTGTGACAAGAACTGAATATATAATTCTGGAGAAAAATTAAAATTAAAGAAAAATGACTGTGTCTCATACCACTAAAGAATCCATAAAATTGGCTGGGGAAAGTGATGATTAATTCGAGAGCGGACCGTTCACACATTGTGTCATTATCAGGGCCGTATTTAGGACGTCTACGTACAAACACATGTGCCTCTCATGTTATCATGTACTTCATTACAATAGGTACCTAATACCAAAAAGCTTTTTGGTCATTTTAATGAAGAGTCAGCATCCATTGCAAAGAACAACACGAGGTCTTTGTTGACGTTATAAAATTTTGATCATCGGCCTAAGTACGGACCTTGTGTGCGAATGATGTCCGCTCTCTACTAATAATTAATAAAGAACTAATAAAAATTAGACAAGCAATTACAATTAAATATGGTAATAAAGTGAAATTAATTCTTGAATACTAACCCTGTATAAATGTTCATCGTATGCTTCATTTTTAAGGGCTGCTCTTAGTGTTACGGGTGCTTTGAGAAGAAATATAGGATTCTGTTGTCCCCTTTCTCTATCAAACAAATTAGTGGCATATCTACTAATATTTTCTAACAAGGGCTGTGATATATAGCTGTTTCTCAAATATCGCTACAATACATTATTAATTTTAATTGTGTAGAATCAAAGCCAATAAAGTCAAAAGTTTTTTTTTTTGATACTTATAAAACCATACGCAATAAATAGTGTATTAGACAAGAAGGGAAGAAAGTAGGGTATTCCTTCCCGGGTGCTAATGGTCGCACGAGTTGGTGGCAAAAATTCTTTCCTAATAAGGAATACCTAATACATACAATTTTTTACCCGGTGGGGATTTAACGACCACTCTTTATAACGCCGAAAAATGTTCAGTCCCTTAAGTGTCGTTATATAGAGTTTACACTGTAATTTAATTTTACGTAAAAGATATTTTTTACGTTCAATGTTTAATGTCCGTTACCTTAACCGAGGTAAGTAAGTATATTATTTTTCCACTGAAGTTTTGATTAGTAATAGCAATAATATTCAAAAATGGTTAAATTCAGTTTACCCGAAATTTCATCAGTCCATAGTCGTAATTCTTTAAATTATATAAATAATACTGGATTATAGCTGAAAAATCATTGAGTCTAATGGAGCAAACATTTTTGCTCATAATTTCAGGTTGTATGTAGTTGGTGAAGTTTCAAAATCAATTTACTAATGAATTGAATTTAACTCAACAAATTCAAAATATCTCCTTAGTTCGTATGTTTCTTTTGCTGGTGCATACATACATAAATTAATTTTAACCAATAATATCTGTAGGATCCCTTGTAACAATTGTGGTTCAAAATAAAAAGACCATTGCATATGAGATTAAGAGAACATATGAACGACAAAAACCACAACCTTTTTTAACTAACTAAGAAGTGAGTTATATTTTCTATAACCAATGTGTATGTATTTAAACATCTTTTACATCGTAGCTCTGAGAAAGTGTCGTAACTGAGTACGAAACGTTGGTTTGACGTTTCACATTAATAAAAATCTTTTACCTGTACATGACTTAAATTTTTACAATTAATCAATTATGGTGCAAGAAATGACAACTAACTTTGTCATATTGGGTATTTATTTAAAAAAGTTGGCGTAGTCGCTATTATTTTAGAAAATCTACACGAAACATCTTCGTTATACAATTTATTATTTATTAATTGAAAAACGATGAAATTATCTACATGTGATAAATTTTATCGTAAATTGAATAGCGAGCTGCAGGATAAAATTTCAGGAGATAGGCCCAATCCTTCAAATTTAATGTCAAAATAGTACTCACAGCAATAGCTCTATAGGTATGTGTATGAGGGGTATATGAAAAAAGGCCTTGCACCTAAAAACAATAAGTTTTAAAAATAAAAAGATGGTGCGCAAATAATTTATATGAGCATAATTAACTACTCAATGTGAAATCAAAGCTAAATGGGAGTTAAAAATGATTTATTTTTTANCGTTGCATGATTTCGTTACATAGCAACTCGCATGAAACGAACTTACCCTACCGTGCGTAAAGAAGTTTCACTTCAAAAGCGGCTTATTTTTGTTTATGGAGGAAATATACTATATACCTATATTTGTTGAATAAAACCAACTGTTCTCTTTACATTTTCCAGCAGGACAAGCAATAAGGTATAAAACACATGTTCCAATGTGTACTGAGATGATAAAATAAACAACAACTTTAAACAACTTGCTTAGCAAAACGTTAATATTCAAGTGGTCAAATTTCAACGATATAAAACGATGAAGGGTAATCTGAAAGTTTGGGACAGAAGTATTTTATATTTCTATTTCTATTTTTCATATATATCAATTTTCTCACAATATTTGAACAAAATATTATGCAAAAGCATGGGAACTAAGTTTAGAAATGTTACATGTAATATAAAAGTTAAGATGAAATTGTAAAAGTTAAACGAAGGAGATATAAGAAGGGAGACATGGAGAAAGATAATCTTGGTACAAAAAATAGATGCGATAACGAAGGGGAAGAAGCAGTAAGGTGTTAAAGCAGGAAAAATGGTGTAAAAAAGATTTGCATAGATAATAAGGGGCATTATTTGAGAAAAATTTGACGATAAAGGCGATGTGGAACATTTTCAGGGTGCAGATTTGGACGTAATAGCAAGGTATAGGGTAGGAAAGGAAAATAGAGTTTGTAGGTATTGGATGACAACGAAAGAAAGGAAATGTAGAATATGTGAAGAAGGTGATGGATATGCTGGGGTGATGTAATGAAAGTAAGGATTTGGATGCATGCAAGAAAAGAATAAATTGATGTAGAAGGGGAATCCCATTAAGAAAGATTTTGAAAACTAGAAAGAGATATTGAATATATGAGAATTTATCAGTAAATTAAAGGTAGATGGTAAAAGTTTGACGATTCTGAAAGAGATACTAAAGAAAATAAGTAAGTTCCGCAACGTGAAGATAGCTATGATTTAGTTAAGTATGTGATTAATGATTTAGTTAAGTATGTGATTAAATAACTTTGTTTCAATAAAGCATTATATACGTATGTAAAAAGTTTCTGCAATAGCCTGGAAAACGTCAGGGATTTGTTTTGGGCATTTTTTAAAATTGGTTTTTATATCGGAACTTGATTAAATCGTAATTTAGTAGATATCTAATAAATATTTATACGTATATGAATAAACATCAAATTGATCAGGGAATGTTATGTTTTTAACAAACAAATGTACAACAGTTAGGAAATTAATTCCTGAAAAAGTAGTTAGTGTGTGAACGAGTGGCGCAGGCAACGATCGATACCGTGTCGTCATTGATGCGATAAAGGTAACTGACAACAAGCTCTCCGGAAATAATCGAGAACATTTTATGATCGTATAAATGAGTTTTAGCATTAGACATTAGATAAATTCATAGTGAGATAAATAAGCTATTGTTAAATAAACAACTATACCTTTATGTATATTGCATAATGTATTATTGTGTAAATACATTTACTTACAATTCTAACGATTCTGTTAATTCTGAACCATGTGAAGTAATAGAGTCTATCTGTCGAATAGCACAGTGAAAATATTTCGAAAGGCAATAGAGAAAATAAATCAATGTAGAAACGTGATGGTATCATGTATCTATAAATCAATTAAAAAATATTCAATTGAAAAATCGAAATACATAAACGTTGAGTTCATACTTGCCTCTTTTTAATTAGTTTTCTGTTTTTTATGAGGTGACCTTTTTCATTTCTATAGGCCAATGAGAAGAAAGTGGTAATAATGAGAGCGTAAAGGAGATCTGTGACGTATGTTAATATAAAAATAAAGATTCTGTGATCTTGAAATCCCAAATGGTAAGGGACAATTAAGCAGGAAAGTAATGAAACCAAAACAACAAAACCACTGAAGAATGAAGTAAAGTACCGATGTTCCAACCATCTGGAGCTGCTCAAAAATTCAGTATCACCGATAAAATAAAATAGACAAACGAGAACATTTTTTTAAAAATATAATTTCTTAAATGCACTTATTAGTTTCCTACGATGGTAACTTGAGGAAATTACTCTGCGGTTAAAGAATATTCTTACGTTACTTTATATATCATATGATATTTTTATTATTACAGTAAAAGCTCTTTATTCGCGGGATATACGTTCAATAAATATGCCGTGAACACAGAAGCCGTGGATATGGAATGGTAATTAGTATGGAATCGTAGGGGATACGTTCTAAGGTTCCGAAATAAAACCAATATATCAAAATAAAACCATATTGATAAATTCGCAATTAAAGAGTTTAAAAAATTTAGTGATTTTTTCTTGTTTTGAATTTTCAAATTAGTCCATCCGGTTACATCTTTTATAAAAGCTGCCTCGGCACTACCAACAGTACATAGTCAAAGGACGCCGATACATTCAGAAGTACACGCGCCGTAGAGTAAAAACATGCTTATCGGTTCTAGATATCATGAGTTTAATGTTTGGAACAGAGGTTTCAAATTTTGTAGTAAAATAGATAAAGCTTTTCTCTAAAGCCTGTCGAAGGTCATTTTCATTTTTTTTAATTTCTATTGAAAATACGTGTCCTACAAGAAGCACCAACTTTAAGCACTTGTAAAAGNAGATACGTAACAAAATACAATTAAAATATTGGAGCAGCAAAAAACATCAGACGAAGATAACAGGCTATACGCAATGTATGAATAATAATGTTCGTGTGCAAAATGTGTACTATATTGGTAAATGCATATTATTATAGAATAGTAAAATAATATCTTTTATTTCTCTCCATTTAACGACCACTCTTTATAACGCCGAAAAATGTTCAGTCCCTTAAGTGTCGTTATATAGAGTTTACACTGTAATTTAATTTTACGTAAAAGATATTTTTTACGTTCAATGTTTAATGTCCGTTACCTTAACCGAGGTAAGTAAGTATATTATTTTTCCACTGAAGTTTTGATTAGTAATAGCAATAATATTCAAAAATGGTTAAATTCAGTTTACCCGAAATTTCATCAGTCCGTAGTCGTAATTCTTTAAATTATATAAATAATACTGGATTATAGCTGAAAAATCAGCAACAAACATTCCTAAATGAACCCTTCCAAGAAGCATTAGGGCTATAACAACAATCATATCAAGACTGTTTCTTGCATGAACATCGCCGAATCCTGTACCCGTTATAATGCAAATCATAAAGTAAACGCTACATAAATACGCATAACCAGTGCAAACATGCTTTCCATCTAAAAAAAAATTAAGTTTTGTTAAGTGAAAATAAAAAAAAGTACAACGTGTAATTATACAACACGTTACTGAAGTGAAACTTCTTCAAACACACAATCATACCGGGATAAGGGTTAAGGAATTGGTTCGCATGGGTGCAACGCTGATAGTAAATATACTATAGAATGTCTATATACAACAATCACAGCTTTTTGTAATTAGACAATACAAACCGGCCGGTACCGCCGCAACCGCTATGTCCCTGCATTTTAAATCTGTAATATCTTCGAAAATATTCATTTAAATTACATGCNTTAGCCACAGAATTTTAAAATAACGTAAACGCTGTTCTTATTAAATTAAGATATTTTTGCCGCCAAATGCGGTGCTAAAATCTACGAAAACTTTAAAAATTGGAGGCCCTCATCTAACCGAATTCTCAAAATCATGTGAACAAATAGCAAAACCCTCAAAGGTTTCAAATTAAATTGAGTTTATTGGACTTAAATAGTTTATTATATGAAAATGTGTTAGGTGTTTCCCTATTTCCTATATAACACCATCATGTCGTAGGCTTTAGTATAAATTAGTACCTGCACGCTGTTCGAATTATGGGGGGTTTCTCTTATGCGATGTTCATGTTATCAGATGCGTCTAGATAACTTTTGTAGCAGAAAAAATTTACTGCAGTTAAAATCAACAGCAGTTCTTAATAAGATACCGTTTAGTATAATTAAAAAACTCCCAAATCTAGTGGAAAAATTATTTTAATAATAAAATTAACAATTTCTTGGTCATGTGTGTAAGTGATTCCCACAAATTTAAGTTCAATATTAAATATAGTGACCTTATAATCAGTATTTTATAGAAAGTAGATCCCAAAAGAGCAAAAATGGATTCTTATAATTCTTTAAATCTAACTTTTAAGAAACTCGTCTGTAACAGTGATGCTTATGGATAATTTCTTTCGTAATAAATTAATTTCTGCACTTACAGCATTTTCGGATGTGATGTATTTGCTAATTTTTGATTTTAATAGTGGATAGTTTTCTGCGAGCCGATAGAACTCCGTAGTGTCAATCCACAAAACGTCGGCATCGGTTTTACAAACGGCATATATCGAACTCCGGGAAGTTGGTACATTGTCGATGTTCCCGAAAACACTAGAATAAAACAGAAATCGTGAAGTAGAACGAAACAAATAAAAGAACTTCTTATATATTACATTCATTATATAATCTTCCCCTGAGTGGTATCAACAAAATAATACGCGCTAAATAAGAGGTGAAAATATTTTTTATTTTAAAAAACAACCACCGTTTCGTCTCAGATTAGAGACTTATCAAGGTATTTTTAAAAGTCGGTGATACTTAATGCATTAGCCGTAAATGCACCCCACGAAACATAAATCACAAACACAGTTAAAGATAAAATAATAAATAATTAAAATCATTAAAAACTTGAATAAATAAACCGTAAATAAATAAATTATTTAAAAAACGTTAAAAAGTTAACAGCTAACAGCTCTGCTGTGTAACTGTTAGCGATTAGCGCGCTATAACTTTGATTGCAAAAAGCAAATGATATGAAACCAA
>NW_020439049.1:95331-99762 GCF_000699045.2 Agrilus planipennis | reverse complement strand
TCAAGGAAATCTTGATTGTTAAAGGTGTATGTTTAGAGTGAGGCGCTATACGGGTGCGAAACATGGACAGTGGGCACGGCGGAAAACAAGTTAGAAGCGTTGGCAATGTGGTGTTACAGGCGAATGTTGAGGATACCGTGGATAGAGAAGGCTAGAAATAAAGAAGTATTAGAAAGATTAGGAGAACAGAGGACTTTATGGAAGTCAATAAGAAATAGGCGAGATAGGTTGGTGGGACATCTTCTCAGGCATGTTCTAATTTTAGGGAAATGCGAAGATTAGCTCAGTATAGGAAAGGGTGGAGGTACGTGTCCAACCAGCCTTAGGATTGACGACATTATGATGATGATGACACAGCATTGTACTTCCTATAATTAATATTATATTAATTAAACGCATTTTAAAATAGTAGATTTAGATTCGTTTTTATTAACAACCCTAGACAAACTAAAACAAAGCCTACATAACTGTTTACCGTAAACTGTCTATGAGAAACTACATTACAAAAACTCTTCAGTTGGCATTAACTCTACCTGCCGGAAACCTGGCAGGGAAGTTTTTTTATGGAATTCGTAATAAGTAAAAATGCAAGAATTACCACACATACCCCCTAAGATAGTATCAGACATTGTTGTACAACGGGTTCCTTCGGGTTTCGTAATAAACCGTTTTAGTTTTGATTTCTACGCCATTCGATTTTCAGTAAGACCAACTTCAACTGGTAAAAAAAAAGAAAAAATGTTCATTATTGTGTAAGAGTGATCTTATAAGATCTATTTTCTTTTTTTGAGATAGAAGAACCCTAAGAAAACGGGCATTTTATCATCAAGTTTAACATCTAGTTCCTGTTATGAACCAAACCATTTTGGATGTTGAACTACATTTTCAAACAAACTAGGAAACACTGCAATCGTCAGTTGATTGATGCTAAAAATAGTGAAACGTTTGTAAGAGAGAAGGGACATGGAAACAGTACCCAGAACCTTAATCTTGTCCATTTAATACCTGTCCAGTCATGAACGATTACGATAAATAGTAATACTTTGGTAACAGTTATAAACGAATGCCGCAGGCGATCGATACCGGTGAACGCGGAAAAGGTTGGCACGACAATTTTCGAAAATAAAATGCATTATAAAAGTGACCAGCACTTGAAACTTACGCCTGTAACTCGTGAGATATTTTGTGCTTCCTCATAAACTGTATCAAATGTATTAAATTTTCTCGGAAAACAGTCAAATACAAATTGACATTTCCTTTCCCACTCATTATAGTAACCAAAAGGTAGTTCATGCAAAAATAACCTGAAAAGTTAAAGGTTGAATATCTAAATAAACTTTTATTTTAATACAAGGGGATTTCACAAAAACAATCCCATGACTTTGAGGGCCTCGTGTGATTGTGATAGCAATGAAATCAAAAATTATTTCGATTTATTTCATATTAATAGCAAACATTGACTTGGAGGAGAAAACATGGAATTAATAAAATAACTTGTAAGGAAGGAGAACAATTAATAGGTGAAAATCGGTTATAATAAATAATTTCAGTTTTTTCAATATCACATCAATCAATATGAAAAATAAACAACTGTTTCTTGTCCTTTAAGGAATTTAGAAAAAACAATATCATCGTTGATATCAATTTGGTTTTTTAATACTCTCTCATCTAAATCAATCTTATACAAAGCCTGCAATGTGAGTCTTCATTTTGTTTTCACACTTGGACAAGATTATAAATGAACAAACATTTATAAGACCGTTTTTGGCCCTAGATAGTCAATTTATTAACAGATAATTTATGATTAGTATCATTTGATTAGATTTCTTTTGCAAAATAGCGATCATTTTATATAAGTTGCGTTTGTATTATTACCTATAAGTATGACGATAAGTATGAAAATTACTTCTTCGTAATGCACACCAAAAATATCGGCAAATGAAACCGTTGTTGCCATTTGCATTATCCAGTAACAACCAGTAAAGTACAGGTGCATTGTACTGTGAATGTTGGTAGCAACTAGAACAATAGTTTGAATATGAAAAAGCTAGAGTTCTTTAGAAAAAGTAATTTGGTAAATACGAATACATAGCTTTTATCACCGAATGAAAAACACAAGATGGTGTATAAATGCCACATTTTTTTGTTATTTTAAAATTTACTCAATATAGCTTTGAAAGTAGTTATACTTCGTTTAGTTTCTCTAGCGATGTGACCTTTAGTTTGACCGGCGCAAAGTAGAAAAGGACAGCACTAGGCCAGAAAAGAAAGGAGACAATCCTCGACCAAACTCTTAACCGGCGAGGAGCGTATAATCCGTACAGTACTGTACGGAAAAATTGACCATTTTATCCACTAAAATTGCATTGCTCAAATGTGCAGTTATTGGTACCATTTACTACTGAAAATATCAACGAGATGTTTATTTATATTTGAAGACATATTAAAGGCTTAACGCTTCTTTCCGACTTAGACTGTTATTTATGATTGAATAAAACTTTTGACAGATACTGTATGAAAAAAGTATGTTTAATGAATCCGAGCCGAAAATATAATGAGCTTTTTTCTCCAAACCTACGATTTTACCAGCGCACATCCAAGACATTGGAAGGGGCACATCGCTAGAAAAAGTAAACGAAGTATACGTATAGTACTGTACATATGTAACCATAATGTAACAAAGTTTCAAGGAAATCTATTGTAGGCACGCAACAACTGTTTCAAGATAAAGTGGCTTCATCAGGTAATGATTAATCATCATATTTACATCATTTTATTGATGATTAATCGTCATCTGATCAAGCCACTGTGCCGTGAAAAATTGTTGTGTGATGTCTACAATAATTATTGATACTATGCAAATATGATTACCAATTAAAATCTTTTTGAAGTAAAACTTCTTTACGCACGGTAGGGTAAGTTCGTTTCATGCGAGTTGCTATGTAACGAAATCATGCAACGGATGTCCCCTCTCTACTCGGCCACGTAGTCGAGTTCGTGGTGGGGATCGCTTGAGCCGTGAGCGCGCTTCAAGCAGGCAACTTCGACATGTATAGTGTAAAATTTAAATTCATAGTGTACGAATAATACCATTAAACCAATTCCTTAACCCCTATCCCGGTATGTTTGTGTATTTGAAGAAGTTTCACTTCAGTAGCGTGTTGTATAATTACACATTGTATTTTTTTCAAATTTCATCCTGCTTTCTTTTGCCGCAAGGTGTATGCAGCCCATTTAAGTGATGCTTAGATAAAATTAAATTTAACTCTATCGGTAATCATATTTACCATAAATTACCCGAAAGCGAGAAAGGTATAAAAAAATATCGAAGATGCAGTATTAAAAAGTATATTGTTTTTAAAAGAAAAAGCACTAATTCATTTTAAATTTAAATATATAAAAATATTATCTGTATTTTGTTTGCTTACATCTTCCTGCGCTAGCTAAAAACCACCCAGTCTCCATTTTAAAATCAAACGTGTCACCACTCCGAACAAACGTGCATGTTAGGAGAAGTAAAATATTGGTGAGACAGTTGAATAAAACTATCAGGATAGGCAGATTTTTTAATATTATTCTGAAACAATAACCAACACGTTTTTCAATTAAAAACGTTTGACAATATTGTTTTTAATTAAGGGCTGTTCATAAACCTTATTACTGTCATAAGGGGGGTGTGGGTTGTTTAAAGGCTGCTCTGTTCCATGTACGAGAGGGAATTTGTCTAAGTCCTGTCAAAATGCAAAGCGGCTAAGACCAGGATTGTCTTTATACTAGCAGACTGCGACCAAGATCGAATATACAATTATTTCCAATGGAATCGACACTATTTTCTTTAAAAGTCATGCTAGAAAATTTTAGCGTTTATGACAATTAGACTAGGAATTATAGTCGATAAATAGAAAAATTTGTGCTTGGAAGAATTATTAAAAAAACACCTAAGGATCAGATTATGACTGAGACCGAGACTATACCAGCAAGACCAAAACCAAGACTAAGATCAATAACAAGACAGTTTCAGATAGTTTAAATAAAAAAAAATTAAAAAGAATCTCAAAAAAAGACAATTTGTTCTAGGTGGGAGTCCAAGGATTGAACCAATAAAAATAAAAAGGTGACTGAAATAGAACCGTATAGTTTATGAGCAGCCCCTTACAGTTAAAAGAATTAATTGATTTGAAGTACTACTTAATACAAGAAAGAATTTCTACATTTGACAAGAAACATTAATATATTGTTATCTAATAAAAACTAAATAACAAAACTCCTTGTTACAAAAACTCACCAGAACGTCAAAAATGGATTTATTATAAAACAACTAGCACCGACGTTTCGCCTCTGATTTGAGGCTTTTTGTTAAGAAATATTATACTTAATGTTAACATGTTAGGTTTTTTATTTATTATCTAATAAATATACGCATTTTAAAAT
>NW_020439049.1:89673-95222 GCF_000699045.2 Agrilus planipennis | reverse complement strand
TGGAGAAAATGAAAAAGGAAAATTTACCTAAATATTAAAGCGATATTTACAATTTAATCCCACTAGCCCCATTGCTTCGTAAGCGGAAATAATAAAAATTACAATTTGGACCCGAATTTGTAAAAATAAAATCCCAGCAGAAATAAATTTACTAGGAATTTTAGTTGATGTTACAAATTAAATTGTAGTAATTAAGAAACTTTTACTTATTACAAGTTACCTAAAAAATTCTACAATTTCTGCAGCAAATTCAGTCATTTACAATCGAACTTGTACTTTTTGCTTGACCATAAAAATTTAGTTCTCTCGGTGATGTTTTCATTATTTTTGAATTTATTGTCGAAATAATTATTAATTACAAAGTAGTTTTATAAATCCGATCAATAATTCATAGCTTTAGAAAATACCACAAATGGCGCAATAAACGCCATCTGTAGCACGATGCTACATTTTAGAATACAGACCACTTCGAATTATTTTAATTCATAGCTTTTTTTTACTGTATTGAAAAAGACTCAAATCAGAGACAAAACGTCGGTACTGGTTTTGTTATAACAAATCTTGTCTCTCTAATATTGTCTCATAAATGAAGAATCTACACTACCTTCAAGCAGTTTCATACGATCACTCTACGAAAAGTGTACTAGCTTTAAATTAATAACTATTTTAAATACAATACAGTAAAGCTAATTAACACAGATACGCTTAGTAAAAAACATAATTACATAATGGTTTTTTCTTCCGAAAATTCATCTTTTTCAAAATATTTAAGTGCATCCGGGATTCTATGAATTTGCAGCACTTCCGTAAAAGATGCTAGGTTCAGTTGCCTCAAATATCGTGTATACGAAGCCGGATTGTTTTCATCATACTTCAACAAATGACGTAAAAAAAACGAAAATGGAAAAGCAGCAATAAAGTCCACAGCAAAAGTTCCCGACAGATAATGTTTAGCTGTTTTTAAAGGATGCGATATTAATATACCTCTTGAGTCGTAATAACACATAGAAAATCTCAAATATCTAGAAAGAAACTCTTTTAAAAGACAACATTCAATATGGCGCAATCTCTACCCCAAAATAAAGAAAAATGAACAATCAAACTTCCCTAACCTGAACCTTCTAAAGTTTAAGTCAAAGAAAAATTTGAGTTGTTTCGAAGGTATCGTTTCTATCAATACTACTGTTGTTAAGTCCACCATTAACAACCTTTACAATCAGACAACATAAGTACTCCTTTCGTGTTGTCTTTTCCTATCTAAACCTTATGATGCTACCTTAACCGCTTTTTTTACTATTTTCCATGATAAAATACTGAATAAGACAGTTAAAATCTGTGGTGGTAATAAATTCGCTTTAATACTCAAGCGATTCTATTTTTAAACATAATTTTGTGGAATCCCTTAATTTTTGGGGGTCCTGGACAGTGACCCCAAATGCTCTTATGCAAATCTGTCCCTGTATTAAGGGCAGTATCTACATCTTCTCCTTGTTCAACAGTGAACGAAGAATCTCAGTAATCAAGGTGAAAACTTTTAAAGGAAAACCGCATAATTTAGAGCGAAACGTCGGTTTGGTTTTGGAGTATTATTAACAAACATTTTCATCCTCATTAACTCAGATCCTTCAATCAATAAAAATTAAGTTCTTCTGCCTCGGGCTCTATATTAGACAATTATATTTTCTTTTATAAATAAAAATTTTATTATCAAGCAGCTCGTCTACTTATAGAAAATGTATAAAATAATCGATAGTTTTTCAGTTTAATTCTATATTTTGGGGTAAAAATTGGACTTGTCTGATTATTTACGAAATATTTTCTGATATATTATGGATTATTAATTAGATAAATCTATACGAAACACTGTTAGAGAAACTTTCGCAACCATGAGTACTAAACACAGGCCAATTATGTATTGGAAAGAAAAAAAGTGACACGCAGGTTTTTTACTACGTTATTCGCGAAGCCCAAATTTGCCTCAGTACACCAAGATTTGTAGATATTCCAATCTCAGAATTCAAAATATTGTAATTTTTGACCTTGATTACTTAATGAAGTCAAAAGACAAAACAACTCAAGATTTTGAAATATTTTGACTCCAAAACTCTAAACGTTGACTTGATTTGAGAACAATATATCTTGAAATTTCAATATTTTATGGATTTAGATGTATATTTTGTTGACGCGCCCAAAACCTCAAAAAAGCATTACCAGGTTGAAATTATTGTGATATTCCACCCTTAAAACCAAACAACCCAAATTAATATCGAGGTGTCAGGTCAATCTAAGGTGAGATATTTATACAGCAACAAAAAGTAGGTCAAAGATAACCACTCTCTTGTTTATTTTGTCGCAAAAGGATAAAAAATTTCAGGCTTAGGATACTTCAAAATCCAGGTATGTTATGGCTATTCTAAGGTCAAACTCGGAATCAGAGTCATAAAAGTATTTCACAAGTTATATTTCTGATTTTTAATTCCCGTTGACCTTAAAATACAAAATAGATTTCCCTTTTGAATTTTAAATGCTAAATGCAAAATACGTATTTTCAAAATGCTTTTTTCAAATAAATACTTTTTTGTAGTACCTATTTAATTTTCTACATTTAGTTAAGTACAAAATATTATTTANTATGTGGAATTTGGCAATGAAGGTTCTATTAAAGGAATTGGAAGAAGTATGTAAGACTGTTGCTTATGCTGATGATCTGTTACTTATGGTTGATGGAAATAGTAGGAGAGAGATAGAAGGAAAAATGATGAATGGATTAGAAAGGGTAGGAGAGTGGGGTTAGAGTGCTGGAGTAATGTTAAATGATAAAAAAAAAACAGTTATTATGATGTTAAAAGGGAGATTAAGTGGAAACAGACCACCATTGGTGAGGATAGCTAATAGAACAATAGCATATGCTCAGGAAGTTAAATATTTAGGAATATGGACTGGAGAAAGGTTAAACTATAAAATACATATGAGACACTTAAGGAGAAGGATGACTAATGTGGTTGGTTGCCTGAGAAGGGTGACCAGAAGAGATTGGAGATTAAAGGGTAGAAGTCAGAATGATATATGAAGGACTTTTAGTGGCTATTGGAATGTATAGAGAAAGCGTTTGGATTGACATTTTGAAATATGGGATAGGAATAAAGGGAATAAATGTATGTCAGAGGATAGCTCTATATTGTTGTCTGCCGATCTGTATAACTGTATGCACGGAAAGTATGCAAGTGATGATGGGTACTGTAAAGACTACCAGAAATCATTATCGTTTGAACAAGCAAACATTGATAGCGCCCTCGTATATATATATCCCCTGGTTCTTCTTTTAGTCAGTAAGATTTATTATTAGCCTAATAAAGATTATTCTATTACGATTTAAAGTGAATACTTTTATTTACTGGTCGTTCTATATAAATTGCTTTACTAAATAATTAAATTTGTATAAACAGTGAATTAGACTGAACGGGTAGTGTCACCAAGTTTTTACATTATTTAATATTAGTTTAAAGTCGTGTGTTAGAACTATTCATACGAAAAACCAAAAAAATCGAGGTACGTCCGAAACAAAATTAAATCCTACATTTCGAGACGTAACAGTACACATGTTAAAAATTTTGAAAGCTCTCTCAAAAATAGCAGTATTTGGAGGTAAAAATAGCGTATTACCTCCGAATTCTTTCGGATAATATTGATCTAGATGAAAATTTGTAATTAAGCTTACCCTGCTCTTCAAAAGTTATGTCCCTAAAGTGCTTTGATGTTTTTTTTTGGGATGAGAACTACCCCTTTCTAATAAAACATTCAATTATCATATATTTAATCGTTATAAATATTAAAATCATGTTTAAATACGTAAAATAAACATCTTTCCATATTCTGGAATACAATTTATGATGCGTTCAACGTTTAAACCTTTACCAATCACCCCTTGTGATTAAACTTTGAACAAAGATACGACAAATCCCTTTCTGACTCTCTTCCTAAAATTTACTTCTCTACGTTGCAGTCCCAGCTCTATAACTGCCTCTTGCTCTTTACACAAACTAAGTATCACTCATCTATCTCTGTAACTTATCCCTACATTTTTAAGTATATTTAACACCTTGCCCCATTTAACATTGTCAAAAGCTTTTTTTCTAAATCTACAATACTTTTTGCTTAAAATTTATTCCTATATCGTTTCGAGGGGTTATTTAGTATGTAATAATTCCCAACACCGAGAAGGTTCACAATATCTATCCTAAGGTAAGGGCGCACATCAACAACATAACTATTGTTCTTTTAGCCATTCGCTAATTATTAGGTACCCAAAATTCACTTCATCAATCAGTTTTATCCGAAAAATTCTGAGCGAAAAACCATCAAACACTAAACCATTAGTAATATTAAAAAGGACTGTTAATTATAATACACCAAACTATAATTAATTTTGAGTTTTTGTAAAGATTGTAAAAGTTTTCGTTTTATCACATTCGTAATTCTTAATACCTTTATTACCTGAAAATTTTGAATGGTCCGCTTTCATCGAACCCGCGAATATAATCGATATTAAGAGGGTGCAACTTATTTTTGGGAAAATGGAAAAACGATCTTGGCTTTTCTTCATTATAATACTGATAAGTAGCGACGCCCTTTATTTCGTGAAAATGCTTGTGAACAACCTACAATAATTGTCAATATATTTAATTCAATACAATGTTCAGTAAAAGCTTATTTTAAAATTAAGTAATATATCGTGATTTTAGTTAGTTCGCATTCGAAAAATATTGATATAACAATTTCAATTTAACTTTTAACTTTTCCTTTTTTCTCTTCTTTTTTGGTGAAAATTAAATTTTCTATTTTAAAATTATAATCCTTACGAATGAGTCTTTCACTTCGGCAACGGCATCGTGTATCGATTTCTTCAAACTTGAGTAAGGACCTAAAGCTTTTACTATGTTTTGATGAGAAACTTTGATAATAATAACGTCAGTTACTGTTCGTATCGAAAACAGTCCTGGCTTACCTGAGAATAAAAGCATTAAATGATGAGAAGACGGTATATGGCAGGGGTGGCTCAACCCGCGATCCGTAGGCCGCATGCGGCCTGCCTTGAACGTTTCTGCAGCCCCGCGAGATTCATTATAGTTTTGCATTTATAATAATTTTATAATAGTCACTGATTTTTGGTATCTACGAAGTAAGATAATTCGGAATGGAAGAAGTAGTAGAGATATAGAATAGATGATAGCGCAGGATCGAGTCATTGATTTTCAGTATCTATGAAGATAATTCAGGATGGAAGAAGTCGTAGAGATATAAAACAGATAATAGCGCAGGATCGAGTCACTGATTTTCGGTACCTAGGAAGTAAGGTAATTCAGGATGGAGGAAGTAGTACAGGTATAAAACAGATGATAGCGCAGGATTGAGTAACTGATTTTCAGTATCTATGAAGATAATTCAGGATGGAAGAAGTAGTAGAGATATAAAACAGATGATAGCGCAGGATCGAGTCACTGATTTTCGGTGTCTACGAAGTAAGATAATTCAGGATGGAAGAAGTAGTA
>NW_020439049.1:84400-87620 GCF_000699045.2 Agrilus planipennis | reverse complement strand
ATGTCAGAGGATAGCTCTATATTGTTGTCTGCCGATCTGTATAACTGTATGCACGGAAAGTATGCAAGTGATGATGGGTACTGTAAAGACTACCAGAAATCATTATCGTTTGAACAAGCAAACATTGATAGCGCCCTCGTATATATATATCCCCTGGTTCTTCTTTTAGTCAGTAAGATTTATTATTAGCCTAATAAAGATTATTCTATTACGATTTAAAGTGAATACTTTTATTTACTGGTCGTTCTATATAAATTGCTTTACTAAATAATTAAATTTGTATAAACAGTGAATTAGACTGAACGGGTAGTGTCACCAAGTTTTTACATTATTTAATATTAGTTTAAAGTCGTGTGTTAGAACTATTCATACGAAAAACCAAAAAAATCGAGGTACGTCCGAAACAAAATTAAATCCTACATTTCGAGACGTAACAGTACACATGTTAAAAATTTTGAAAGCTCTCTCAAAAATAGCAGTATTTGGAGGTAAAAATAGCGTATTACCTCCGAATTCTTTCGGATAATATTGATCTAGATGAAAATTTGTAATTAAGCTTACCCTGCTCTTCAAAAGTTATGTCCCTAAAGTGCTTTGATGTTTTTTTTTGGGATGAGAACTACCCCTTTCTAATAAAACATTCAATTATCATATATTTAATCGTTATAAATATTAAAATCATGTTTAAATACGTAAAATAAACATCTTTCCATATTCTGGAATACAATTTATGATGCGTTCAACGTTTAAACCTTTACCAATCACCCCTTGTGATTAAACTTTGAACAAAGATACGGCAAATCCCTTTCTGACTTTCTTCCTAAAATTTACTTCTCTACGTTGCAGTCCCAGCTCTATAACTGCCTCTTGCTCTTTACACAAACTAAGTATCACTCATCTATCTCTGTAACTTATCCCTACATTTTTAAGTATATTTAACACCTTGCCCCATTTAACATTGTCAAAAGCTTTTTTTCTAAATCTACAATACTTTTTGCTTAAAATTTATTTCTATATCGATTCGAGGGGTTATTTAGAATGTAATAATTCCCAACACCGAGAAGGTTCACAATATCTATCCTAAGGTAAGGGCGCACATCAACAACATAACTATTGTTCTTTTAGCCATTCGCTAATTATTAGGTACCCAAAATTCACTTCATCAATCAGTTTTATCCGAAAAATTCTGAGCGAAAAACCATCAAACACTAAACCATTAGTAATATTAAAAAGGACTGTTAATTATAATACACCAAACTATAATTAATTTTGAGATTTTGTAAAGATTGTAAAAGTTTTCGTTTTATCACATTCGTAATTCTTAATACCTTTATTACCTGAAAATTTTGAATGGTCCGCTTTCATCGAACCCGCGAATATAATCGATATTAAGAGGGTGCAACTTATTTTTGGGAAAATGGAAAAACGATCTTGGCTTTTCTTCATTATAATACTGATAAGTAGCGACGCCCTTTATTTCGTGAAAATGCTTGTGAACAACCTACAATAATTGTCAATATATTTAATTCAATACAATGTTCAGTAAAAGCTTATTTTAAAATTAAGTAATAGATCGTGATTTTAGTTAGTTCGCATTCGAAAAATATTGATATAACAATTTCAATTTAACTTTTAACTTTTCCTTTTTTCTCTTC
Source organism: Agrilus planipennis (assembly GCF_000699045.2). Lineage (NCBI taxonomy): Eukaryota > Metazoa > Arthropoda > Insecta > Coleoptera > Buprestidae > Agrilus > Agrilus planipennis. The sequence continues at coordinate 85,965 of NW_020439049.1, read as the reverse complement.
TTTTTTGGTGAAAATTAAATTTTCTATTTTAAAATTATAATCCTTACGAATGAGTCTTTCACTTCGGCAACGGCATCGTGTATCGATTTCTTCAAACTTGAGTAAGGACCTAAAGCTTTTACTATGTTTTGATGAGAAACTTTGATAATAATAACGTCAGTTACTGTTCGTATCGAAAACAGTCCTGGCTTACCTGAGAATAAAAGCATTAAATGATGAGAAGACGGTATATGGCAGGGGTGGCTCAACCCGCGATCCGTAGGCCGCATGCGGCCCTCCTTGAACGTTTCTGCAGCCCCGCGAGATTCATTATAGTTTTGCATTTATATTAATTTTATAATAGTCACTGATTTTCGGTGTCTACGAAGTAAGATAATTCAGGATGGAAGAAGTAGTAGAGATATAGAATAGATGATAGCGCAGGATCGAGTCATTGATTTTCAGTATCTATGAAGATAATTCAGGATGGAAGAAGTCGTAGAGATATAAAACAGATAATAGCGCAGGATCGAGTAACTGATTTTCGGTATCTATGAAGATAATCTGTATTTTGTTTGCTTACATCTTCCTGCGCTAGCTAAAAACCACCCAGTCTCCATTTTAAAATCAAACGTGTCACCACTCCGAACAAACGTGCATGTTAGGAGAAGTAAAATATTGGTGAGACAGTTGAATAAAACTATCAGGATAGGCAGATTTTTTAATATTATTCTGAAACAATAACCAACACGTTTTTCAATTAAAAACGTTTGACAATATTGTTTTTAATTAAGGGCTGTTCATAAACCTTATTACTGTCATAAGGGGGGTGTGGGTTGTTTAAAGGCTGCTCTGTTCCATATACGAGAGGGAATTTGTCTAAGTCCTGTCAAAATGCAAAGCGGCTAAGACCAGGATTGTCTTTATACTAGCAGACTGCGACCAAGATCGAATATACAATTATTTCCAATGGAATCGACACTATTTTCTTTAAAAGTCATGCTAGAAAATTTTAGCGTTTATGACAATTAGACTAGGAATTATAGTCGATAAATAGAAAAATTTGTGCTTGGAAGAATTATTAAAAAAACACCTAAGGATCAGATTATGACTGAGACCGAGACTATACCAGCAAGACCAAAACCAAGACTAAGATCAATAACAAGACAGTTTCAGATAGTTTAAATAAAAAAAAATTAAAAAGAATCTCAAAAAAAGACAATTTGTTCTAGGTGGGAGTCCAAGGATTGAACCAATAAAAATAAAAAGGTGACTGAAATAGAACCGTATAGTTTATGAGCAGCCCCTTACAGTTAAAAGAATTAATTGATTTGAAGTACTACTTAATACAAGAAAGAATTTCTACATTTGACAAGAAACATTAATATATTGTTATCTAATAAAAACTAAATAACAAAACTCCTTGTTACAAAAACTCACCAGAACGTCAAAAATGGATTTATTATAAAACAACTAGCACCGACGTTTCGCCTCTGATTTGAGGCTTATTGTTAAGAAATATTATACTTAATGTTAACATGTTAGGTTTTTTATTTATTATCTAATAAATATACGCATTTTAAAAT
>NW_020439049.1:73556-84042 GCF_000699045.2 Agrilus planipennis | reverse complement strand
TACAGTTATGAGTTCAAAAAAATGTCTATAATGGGCGTAAATCTAATATTGAGATATATAATTTTACATGCGGCCCACAGAGCTGTAATTTATTTGGAAAGTGACCCGCAAGATCCTTTGGGTTGGCCACTCCTGGTATAAGAGGAAAACACATTAAAATAATAAATTTCATAATTACCTTCATATAAGAACGTTTTCTAAATTAAAATTAATTTTTGAAGTATCTACCGTGCTAACAACGGTGCCTAATATAGATCGAAAATAATAAAATTTTCTTTCCTTTTATTAATGTTAAATAATAAATTTAATGTTAAAGGTCGTTCGGTCATTCACCTTTCGCATAACATAACGTTCAGCATATGTAAATAGACAATAAAATCTATTTTTTACTTGAAAACAATTCGGCAATCTGTACTATTGTACGTGAACTTTTATAAATTCGTTCGACTTCTCATGAGGATTAGATTTTTTCGGCAACTAAAACGCCTTCAAAGTTAGATTTGATCAACGATTTGACAAATCAGATTGAATAGTGTTGCTATGTTGTATGTTTATCATGACATGTAGTTGACAAAAGTAATCTATATCAATTACTCATGGACGAATTCATTTATCGAAATGTAAAGAAGCATTTGTTTGTATATGTGTTACCGGAAATGTATGAAATCCGTCATTGTACACAATTCCTAGGAAATGTATATAATTCCTAAAATCGCCCGGAAATGTATTGAAATAAATTGTATTAGACACATTTCCTAGGAAATCTATACATTTCCTAAATAGCAATCGGAAATGTATTACAGGTAATACTAAATAGGCAATAATACGGCAGGCTGTTTGGAGATGTACCTGTATCCATTGGTGACGTCATTGTACGGTTATTAGGGAGATTTATGACAAACTGGAGTTTCTTTCGAAGACATTATTCCAACATATCAGGACAGGGGCATTATACAAACTCCAGTCTATCATAAATATACCTAATAACCATTCATCGAACCATCCAAACCTAACCTAACCAACCAATAACGTCAGCAATGCATATACATCAGCCGATCACACTAGAATCGCGTACCCACAGATAATTCTGATTCTGTTTACTAACGTGTTTTATTCATTTTATTCACGGAAAGCATTAGTTTTATACATTTCCTAATACAATATCGGAACTTCATACAATTTCCTAGGATATGTGTGTATTAAAAAATCTTTGAAATAATATTTTATAGATTTCCTAAATGGCCTCGGAATTGTATACATTTTCTAGGAATTGTATACAATTTCTAGATTTCATACATTGCCAGTAACATGCATTTTTTAGATATCAAATTATCCATTTCCATACATCAATTTTTTTGTTGTACCAAATGATACACTTACATCTTTCCTGCCTCCGTCTTCTACTATCAAAATTCAATACATGGGTCGTGCCTGTCTACAGGTTTACAATTAAAAACGGTTTTTTCTTATATATATATAATATGTACGCGAAGAAATTTCTATATACCTAATTCGAATCATTTTATGATCTTACCCAGAAACATTTCAAAAACTCCAAAATGAGACTTCGGTCCCATTAATTTTTCCACTGTACCAGAAGCTGACGACATGGTCTAAAATAATTCGGTTTTACATAACAAGTAAAATACCATTTTTCCATGCTTTACCTCACAAAATCCCTTTTCAATAATAAACAAGGCATGACAAATGTCGCCAGCATAAAGAACGATTTCGTTTTTTGGAAGCACAATTGTTTCACAGCTGGCAGCTATAGTATTTAAGCAATCTTTTGGGAAATTCTGTGACGATATTTAAATATTAATCTCATTAAACATAATTCAATGGTATACCTTAAAAAGTGGGATTTCCATTAAATGATGAGTGAAAATTGCAGCAATATTTTCACTCTGCAGATAATGTGGCAAGTCGTAAAATATACGTTTATTTGTTATAATATTGTATCCCTTATTATATTGCCACTGTAAATTTAAATAATTGTTCCATCTTTTCTGTATGGTAGAAACAATGTCATTCGCTTGTAAATAACTTCTGATCACTTTCACTATTTCTGAGTAAATCGATCTGTAATTTTAATAATGAAATTTTTGTAACTGTTTCACAAAAAATCTGAATTCTTATGGAAGATGCAAATGTTACTTTTCTTCTTTTATTTATTTGATTTAAAGTTCGAAGACTTAACAAGTTTGAAAAGTTGTAATTATGTATCTGGTTTGTAAAGTTACAAAGTGGGAGAGATTTTTCTGATAGGCATATTTAAAGTGATAGATTATGGAAAGGGGGTTGGATACTAAGGTATTTAGAGGGAGGAGGTAGGGTGAGCCGACTGAAGGAAGTTTTAAGGAATAGGGGATAAGATAAGATTAGATAATTCGGGGGAGGCTAAAACATAGGTTAAAAAATGTGACATGATAAGTGTTGAAAATGTAGAAAATAACTTTTTAACGTTTTTATAAAGCTTATAACAATTTCTTTGTTTTTATTTCATTTTATAAAATACAAGCTTTTACCCGCGGTGTCGCTGTTACTGATGTCCTAATTATATGTCAAAGATTATCAAAAATACAATAATTTGATAAACTTGTTCATAAGTCCGGATCAGAATCATCAGAATAAAAGCAAAATTTCTAATATTCTAGATAAAACATCTACTTTGCATAGAATGACAGTAAATAATATCCTTGTTTATCGAGATAAATGGTACCCTGTGTCCTTTTCTGTAGCCCTCACATTATGAGTACAAAATTTCATGATGATTGGTTGAGTAGTTACGGCGTGAAATCGTAATAAACAAACTCACATTAACATTTATAATATTATAGTTAGGATGAAAATAATGGAAACATTTCGAGTTAAAACTACTAATATAGAAGCAAACATAAAATGAGTTCTTCAACTTCTTCAATTAAAACTCCAGAAAATTTAATGGGTTTGAAACTAACAAAGTAGGTACATATTTTGTTCTTACTTCGAAGTGTAAGCCAGCATTAGTGTAGCTGAATAGTCGGCTATTAGGTAACAAAAAGCAAGTGTTCCAATATAGAAAATCGCAGTGACGAGAACGGTTTCATAAAAATTATATGCCGACACTACGGCGAATCCAATCTGGGTAACTGCTGCCATTGCAAAATAAAGAGAAGCAACAAATGGTTGATTTGTAAGTGTACCACCGTATTCAGATTCCTTTTGTTTTTTCACCATAAACCAGCCATCATCTGAGCAAATTCTAAATAAAGCGATATTAAAAAGAGATCGCAATAAAAACAACTAGTTAGTTGGGTAATTTTCAATAAATAGTTGAGGAAATAAAGTATTAAACTTTCGAATTTTGTGCACTGAGTCGGTTTTTTGAATTCGATTCGTGGAACACCGTCTACAATTTTTCTGAACGTAGGAAATTAGTCCAATTTTGCTACTCGAGGGTTGTGAGAATCGCTGAATACGACATGGAGTCGGCGACAGCCTTCAAGGTATCTGGGGCCCAGGGCGACCGTCATTTATGAAATTAAAGCAATATCTTGGAAAAAACCAATATCATTTATCAAATTATTGATCATCGGACCCAAGGTACCTCGGAGGCCATCGCAAACATGACTCCTGGAGACGACGAGTATGATGGTCTACTGTCGCGGACTGCATATTCGTGTTCATTGACTCTCAAAACCCCCGAGTAACAAAATTGGAATTATTTCTATCATTATTTACCGAGCTGGTTTTTTTTATAACAACTTTGCGTTGGATGAGTTACAAAGGTAGAAGAGTGACACTTAGTTTGTATAAAGAGCAAGAGGCAGTTATAGAGCTGGGGATGCAACGTAAGGAAGTAAATATTAGGAAGGGAGTCTAACAGGGATGCACACTGTTACCGTTACTTTTTAATCTGCACATCGAAGACGCGATCAACATCATTATAGACAGTACAAATGTAAGGATAGATATACAGGGGCGAAAGATTACTATGTTTAGATTTGTAGATGATATAGCAGTATTAGCATCTGGCAAGGGAGAGTTAGAGATAGCTTTAAATAAAATGGAAGCGGTACTGACAAAACAGTACTGTATGAAAATAAACAAAAGTAGACCAAAAATACTAATTTGCAGGGGAGGAAAAGGTAGAGAAAGAGCGAATATAAAGATAGGAGATGAAAAATTAGAACAAGTGGCTGATTTTCTGTATCGAGGAAGTCAGATTAGTTAGGACAGAAGGAGTACTAGGGATATAAAACAGAGGATAGCGTAGTCGAGTCGCATTTAATAAAAAGAAGTCACTCCTATGCACGCGAACGGTTACTTTAGAAATTCGAAAAAGATTGTTAAAGGTGTATGTTTGGAGCGCGGCGCTGTACAGAAGCGAAACATGGACAATGGGCGCGGCGGAAAGAAAAGGTTAAAAGGTAAGAAAAGGTTAGAAATGTAATATTACAGGCGAATGATGAGGATACCGTGAATAGAGAAGCTTACAAATAAAGAGGTGTTAGAAAGAATAGGAGAACAAGGGACTCTATGGAAATTAATAAGAAATAGTCGAGATAGGTTAGTAAGACTCCTTCTCAGGCATGAAAGTCTAGTCAGAGACATATTGGTGGCAGAAACGGGAGTTAGGAGGGGTAGAGGTAAACCTAGATTAGATTAGTGTTCGCAAATAGTTAAGGATGTGGGATGTTCTAGTTTCAAGAAAAAGCGAAGATTAGCTGAGGATAGGAAAGAGTGGACGTGCGTGTCCAACCAGTCTGACGTCCTTATGATGATGATAATGATGATGAACAACTTTGTAATGCATTTGTAAGACTGTGTTTTTCTTATGCAGTTATGAAGATGAGACTCAGTCTCTTATGTTCACAAAGTTTGTAGACGGTCTCACAAATCGAATGCAGAAAACCAAATCTCGATCCAACTTACTGCACAAACATTCGAAGGTTTGATCTATTTTTGTGCTTTATTTCTTCCACTAAAAAGGTAATCCGAAAAAAAAAAATTGACGGACTATGTATATCACAGAAATTATTTTATTTTGTAGTAGATCATTAAATTTTACCAAACTACACAGCTTCATTTATAGGTGAAATTAACTATTCTACAAAATCCATAATATTATATCACTGAATTAGCAGTTTCTTCCTAAATAACTGGTAATGAAATGACTCCCTGAATATTATAAATTCAATATTTTGAGAAAGTAGATTACTTACTCATAAAAACATGCCAATATGTACAGAACGGAACCAAAGAAGTAGGAAAGAAAGAAGATGTACGTGACATACTTGATGTATCTAACTAATGCAACGTTAAAGTTCAAACTATCTTCAAGTCGCTTTACTATGAAGTAAGCCTAAAAAGTTTAAATAAATGAATAACAATTATCTAACTAATGGAAACATACGTGATGAACAAAATTAGTCTTGTCGTTATACACTTTAAGGTGAAAATAATGAAAACTCATAAACATATTCAGATACGTACGAAATACTTATTAAAAGTCAACAGGCCAGAAAGCTTTCACTTGAATAAAAATTTAATAAAAAGCAAAATTATTGGTTTAAGTTNAAAAAAAAAAAGCACTGAACTGTCGAATTTTGTGCACTGAGCCGGTTTTTTTGCATTTAATTCGTGGGACACCGTCTACAATCTGTGTAAACGTAAGAAATTAGTCCAATTTTGCTACTCGGGGGTTGTGAGAATCGCTGAATACGACATGCAGTCGGCGACAGCCTTCAAGGTATCTGGGGCCCAGGGCGACCGTCATTTATGAAATTAAAGCAATATCTTGGAAAAAACCAATGTCATTTATCAAATTATTGAGCATCGGGCCCAAGGTACCTCGGAGGCCGTCGCAAACATGACTCCTGGATACAACGAGTATGATGGTCTACTTGAGGTACATAGAAGGCTGTCGCCGACTGCATATTCGTGTTCAGTGACTCTCAAAACTCCCGAGTAACAAAATTGGAATTATTTCTATCATTATTTACCGAGCTGTTTTTTTTTATAACAACTTTGCTTTGGATGAGTTACAAAGGTAGAAGAGTGACAGTTTGTATAAAGAGCAACAGGCAGTTATATAGCAGTATTAGCATCTAGCAAGGAAGAGTTAGAGATAGCTTTAAATAAAATGGAAGCGGTAGTGTATGAAAATAAACAAAAGTAAATCAAAAATACTAATTTGCAAGGGAGTAAATGGTAGGGAAAGAGCGAATATAAAGATAGGAGACGAAAAATTAGAAGAAGTGGTTGATTTTCTGTATCGAGGAAGTCAGATTAGTTAGAACAGAAGGAGTACTAGAGATATAAAACAGAGGATAGTGTAGCCGAGTCGCATTTAATAAAAGGAAGTCACTTCTATGCTCGCGAACGGTTAATTTAGAAATTCGAAAAAGATTGTTAAAGGTGTATGTTTGGAGCACGACGCTGTACAGCTCCGAAACATGGACAATGGGCGCGGCGGAAAAGAAAAGGTTAAATGGTTCGAAATGTGGTGTTACAGGCGAATGATGAGGATACCTGAATAGAGAAGGTTACAAATGAAGAGGTATTAGAAAGAATAGCAGAACAAGGGACTCTATGGAAATTAATAAGAAATAGTCGAGATAGGTTAGTAGGACACCTTCTCAGGCATGAAAGTCTAGTCAGAGACATATTGGAGGCAGAAACGGGAGTTAGGAGGGGTAGAGGTAGACCTAGATTAGATTAGTGTTGGCAAATAGTTAAGAATGAGGGATGTTCGAGTTTTAAGGAAAAGCGAAGATTAGCTGAGGATAGGAAAGAGTGGAGGTGCGTGTCCAACCAGTCTTAGGACTGGCAATCTTATGATGATGATGCTGAACAACTTTACAATGCATTTAAAAGACTATTTTTTTATGCAGTTATGGTGATGAATTGATCTCTTATGTTCGCAAAGTTTGTAAACGGTCTGACGAATCATATGGAGAAAACCGCACCTTGATCCAACTTACTACACAAGCATTCAAAGGTTTGACCTATTTTTGTGCTTTATTTCCCCGACTTAAAAGGTAATCCGAAAAAAAAAAATTGAGGGACTATGTATATCACAGAAATTATTTTATTTTGTAGTAGATCATTAAATTTTACCAAACTACACAGCTTCATTTATAGGTGAAATTAACTATTCTACAAAATCCATAATATTATATCACTGAATTAGCAGTTTCTTCCTAAATAACTGGTAATGAAATGACTCCCTGAATATTATAAATTCAATATTTTGGGAAAGTAGATTACTTACTCATAAAAACATGCCAAAATGTACAGAACGGATCCAAAGAAGTAGGAAAGAAAGAAGATGTACGTGACATACTTGATGTATCTAACTAATGCAACGTTAAAGTTCAAACTATCTTCAAGTCGCTTTACTATGAAGTAAGCCTAAAAAGTTTAAATAAATGAATAACAATTATCTAACTAATGGAAACATACGTGATGAACAAAATTAGTCTTGTCGTTATACACTTTAAGGTGAAAATAATGAAAACTCATAAACATATTCAGATACGTACGAAATACTTATTAAAAGTCAACAGGCCAGAAAGCTTTCACTTGAATAAAAATTTAATAAAAAGCAAAATTATTGGTTTAAGTTTGATTGCTGTGAATAATAATGAGTTTATTATTTTTACTAACGAATATATCGTACTTTATGTTTGGTTCAAACTAGGTTGATAAATTCTATATATGAACCAGAAATAATTCTTAAAAACTTTCATTAACGCCGTTTAAAAATTGTTTCGCCTTACCTCAAGTTTCCTTGATAAGACGACACAATAAAACGTCAGGTATTTGTACCATTCGATCTAAATGAAATAATGGTTCTATCTAATTTACCTTATTTAATTTTAATATCCTGTTAACTGACAATAAAGCCAAAATTCTTGATCGTCGTTTATTTTGTACCAACAGTGATATATGGTCAAATGGTATTGCAGCAACTACGTCCATCACAAACGTGAGACTGCGACATCTCAAAAGGCAAATATCAACAAAATTTGTTACGGTACCTACGATATCGACCATTATTTATAATTAACCAGTTCAAGTTATTCTATTAATTATAGTACACACTCAACAGAACGTTTTAAATTTGTTCATATTAACGAATGTTGCATTTAATTTACAGTAATATTAATTATAAAAAGGTAAAATTTGTAAGCTTGGATGTAAGAGGTAATTTCTGAAACTACTCATCCGATTTTAAAAATTCTTTTACCAATATTTAAAATTGACCTTCAGGATAAACACGGGCTATATATAAATAAAAATGAAAGGGATTTTCGTATGGAAACTCTGTAAGGTGACGAAATACTGATCAATCGAACGTTTCGCTGCTTTGACAATTACAATAATGAAATACCATTTGCCAAAGAATTCAGAAATCATCAGGAAATGAGACACTTTGAATGCTTTAGTGCATTAGCATCAAAATTAATTCATGAGAACGTTTGGCTTATTTTTGAAGATTTTTTATTTGTTTACAGAACACCTTCTCTTATTTCTCCAGCTAATTTTACTGTAGACTTCTACCAAATATATCTAGGATTTATAGCAATAACGTAACAGAATCGTCGAAATATCAATTTCAAAAAAGGGCAATGGACGTTCGTTTCTATAACCGAAGGTTTAGTTTGTTCATACGTTATGCGATGTTCACACTATCGAGTGCCTACTGTATTTTGAAACAAAAAAATATATTTATCCTGGATGACTTTAGTGTAAGAAACATCCAGAAGTTTCGGGAAAGCTACAGAAAATTACTAACAATTATTGGTAAAGAAGTCGATATAAAAGTATAACTTTTTAGAAATTTTTGCAATGGGGCAGAGAATAGTGACATTTATAGAAAAAAACTTTTAATTACCTTGTTCGGTTTCAATTCCAGTAAACAATTTAATTATTACGTCAGTGACGAAGGCGAAGTCAATTAGGGTAATTAACATTTCCAGTTGATAAGAAAAATGTCTTTCAATCGCAATTTCGTAAGGGTATGAAATTGCAATGATTATTAACAAAAAGAATAAAAAACCATCCCACACGTCTGTAAATTTTGAACTAGGCTGAAATATCCATGGCCATGTGGTTTGAATATAGACTTCATCGTTCTTTTTAACCGATGCTTCGTGCTACAATAATGTACCGTTAGTAATGAGTTATTATTATTAAATTGTTTTTAATAGAAAAACAAGCGGAAATTGAATAAAAGAGATGGCAGAACCGACAGTTTAACAACTTCGAGATGCAATATTTTGATCAAAAATCTGGATAGTTTTACCCTTTGCATAAATCGAAACATTTCAGTGTTGACAATTTGATGAGAATTTCTAAAATCAGAAAGAACTGAACTGATACTGCCATGATACTGCTATAGGTCGTCATGTGTTGAAGTTGTTTTCTAACGTTTCGCTACCGCGAGTTCATGACGATCTTCTTTAGAGGTCCTTCTTTCTCCGATGCTGGACGTGGACTCGAGATCAAAGGACCTCTGAAGAAACTCGCCATTCGTGCTAACGAAACGTTAGGAAGAAACTCCAATCGACGACGACCTTTGAACCCGAATCAAGACAGCATCAGTTCACCAATTGGCCGCGAAAGCCTTTACCGATTTATCAGAAATAATTGATAGAAGTACTTAAGTGTAAATTGGTCTAACATTTGCTCAAATTATAGGAAGAACTGGAGGTACCTGACCAACCAGCTTTTAGACTGAATGCTTTATGATGATAATCAGATATGTAGAATACAACAGAAAAATTTAATAGAGCCTTTCACATATGTGATACGTAACAGTGAGGCGCGCAACAAGGGGGCGGGGTCCGCGGGTGCCTGAGCACCCAATCGATTGGGTTGGGCACCCAGTTAATTCCAGTCGATTCAGATAATAACCCAACTTGAAAGTTCGGTTCAAGTAGTTCGTAAATGGGCAGCCCAACTCGATCTTTTCAAGTATAAGAAATTCAGTACTTTGGTGACCTTTTTTTTATTTAGTCATTTATAGTATTATGATGGGAGCACCTAGTCAAACTGTAACGTTATTACTCCCTTAGTAACAATTGTGAAATAGATCCTAGTTCAGGAGTGACCAACCCAAATAATCTTGAGGGCTACTTTGGAAATAAATCATAACTCTCCGGACCGCATACAAAATTATATACCTAATCCATATTAGATTTAGACCCACGATAGACATCTTTTTGATTACGTAAAGTCATTAATAAAACAGGCAATGTGTCATATATTCACTAGAACATTGTTTTAATAGTCAATCTTTTTTTTTTCTCATAATTTGAACAATTTTTGAATATATGATTGCACAAATAATGCATTTTTGGATGAGGCTATTCACCGGTACCGTACCGGTTACTAAGAAGCTATTCACTGGTACTATAGCCAAGAAACTAAAACTTAAAACTTTTGGGTGTTTCATTCCCACCAGCCAGTAATGTTGAAGTAATCTATATCAATT
>NW_020439049.1:57684-72275 GCF_000699045.2 Agrilus planipennis | reverse complement strand
CTAGCAAGGAGATCGGGCTGAAACTATAGCTACAAGCTATCCAAGGATGGTACTATAGAATGTCACCTCAAGGTAGGCCTAGTGGCGTCATCTCTTGGTTAGGCCGGAAACTTATCAATCCACCCTCGTAGAACACGTAGTTTATGAGATTATAAGACTACTCAGCGTACTGTATTCAGACTTTGAAAATCGTTTATAGTGGGATGCAACAATCAAACGATTTTCAAACTTAAAATTTCCCTTAATAAACAAGGGAGCTTCTGCAAAATTCAAAAATTCGATTTCTCCGACTGAAAATTGAGAGGGTGTTTATACAACGGACATACCTGAATATCAAATTTTTACTCAAAAACTAGCACGATAATTAATCTACTTATTAAAACTAAATTAAAAAGTTAATTTAATCATTATTAAATTTAATTATTTAAAATAAAGTATCAATTTAATTTTCAAATTCAAAGTCAAAGCAACTTACAGCACTAATAAAGCATTATTTAAAACTGAGTACTGTATCGGTTTAATAGACACATCGGCTTTTTTTAATAAATTGGTTTTCACTACTTTGGCCACTTTAAAATAAATACCTACATTTTGGAAAACTATGATGAATATCGCGAGCCGGGAAAATGTTCAAGGCGGGCGCTGGTTGGCCACCCCTGCCCTAGTTGTTTAATTAGAAGTGTCGATAATCCTTTCCTCAGAGAAATTTACGAAAGAAAGCTTCCGTTAGATAGCGGTTCTATCTCCAAGTCGAATCTTTTCAGATTATCGAATTAAAATTAGATTTCACATCTCACTACCTCCCTCCTCCCTTCGTAAGATAAAGCATGCATTCAAGAAGTTTTTGTGGGTACTGAACAAACCTATCAGATAGATTTGCCCTTTTCTAATTAATAAAATTGTCGTTGTATTTTACAGATGGTTTTGCTAATTGTAAGCATATACAATGTACACATTCATTCTTCCTTGTTTGGCATTGATCGTTTACCCTTTGGGGTCCTACTCTATAATTAAAGTCACTAGTACTTACCCCTAGTACGGACTCGTCTTCTTTTTAATAGTTTAAAAATGTATGTTTTCATTCGTAAATTCAAAATATCTCAGAGAGAGATATTAACAACATAATAAGCTTTTGAAGTTAGCTTAAGCTAGTCTCTAACTGAGAATGGCACTTTGAATGCCGAAACGCGTAATAGATTTCTAAACATTCTACATGTAATTTTGAATTATAATGTTTTATGTACGTGATAACATTTACACCCTACTTGTCAGTTTTACTAAGTCACGTATAATTGTTTTTTAATCTACTAACCAAACTGATTATGTATAAATCTGAAGTAACCATATCCGACGCTTTTTGCTGTTGCAGAGCTTCCATTGCCGACCGTACAACAATTCGCGACGTTTCTCTCTTTAACTGGGTTTTCATCACTTTTAAAACTTTTTCTTGTTGACTAAAATGCAAGTGCATCATTTTATTTACTTTATGTAAACTAGTTTTGTGCTTTAGTTTCTTTAGAATCAATAACAAATTACTCAATTGGTAAGGGTAATATTATGTAATGAAATTTAAGTTCACTGTCATTATCTGAGAGTGTAATATGAGCATTAAAAAAAAACTATTAATTTTATTTTTTAATGCAAATCTTTGGAGGTATTTGAAAGCGCAGATTTAGTACACTTACTCTGTTTCTGTTTTCTCGGCAAATTTTTCTTTTGCATTAGCAATTTTGCTCTGAAAACAAAGTGGTATTAAAAAATGTAATTATATTGTTTAAAATGATTTTTTGTCACTTCTGTTAAATCATGCATTCGTTTGGTTTCTCCTAATTTGTGATAGCAAAAAGCCACTTCCCATAAGTTTGCTATTGACAAACAATGAAGGATGCAATACGACGAGGCTACCACCTGCAATCGTAATAAGATTCTTGACTTCGAATTTTCAATACCAAATATGACATTAAAGTTAAAAGAAATACTTAATATGATTTGGAATCCCCATACAGTATCTGTTTTTGTTTAATGAAGGTAATAATGAAAAGTACACACAATAGGGATGTTGGACAGTTCCACTTTTGCATAGAAAATTCACTGAAATTTATCCTGAATTTAATTTTATAAGAAAGGAAATATATTCTCAGAAACTGAGGGATTCATGATATGACATACTTGATGTATCTAACTAATGCAACGTTAAAGTTCAAACTATCTTCAAGTCGCTTTACTATGAAGTAAGCCTAAAAAGTTTAAATAAATGAATAACAATTATCTAACTAATGGAAACATACGTGATGAACAAAATTAGTCTTGTCGTTATACACTTTAAGGTGAAAATAATGAAAACTCATAAACATATTCAGATACGTACGAAATACTTATTAAAAGTCAACAGGCCAGAAAGCTTTCACTTGAATAAAAATTTAATAAAAAGCAAAATTATTGGTTTAAGTTTGATTGCTGTGAATAATAATGAGTTTATTATTTTTACTAACGAATATATCGTACTTTATGTTTGGTTCAAACTAGGTTGATAAATTCTATATATGAACCAGAAATAATTCTTAAAAACTTTCATTAACGCCGTTTAAAAATTGTTTCGCCTTACCTCAAGTTTCCTTGATAAGACGACACAATAAAACGTCAGGTATTTGTACCATTCGATCTAAATGAAATAATGGTTCTATCTAATTTACCTTATTTAATTTTAATATCCTGTTAACTGACAATAAAGCCAAAATTCTTGATCGTCGTTTATTTTGTACCAACAGTGATATATGGTCAAATGGTATTGCAGCAACTACGTCCATCACAAACGTGAGACTGCGACATCTCAAAAGGCAAATATCAACAAAATTTGTTACGGTACCTACGATATCGACCATTATTTATAATTAACCAGTTCAAGTTATTCTATTAATTATAGTACACACTCAACAGAACGTTTTAAATTTGTTCATATTAACGAATGTTGCATTTAATTTACAGTAATATTAATTATAAAAAGGTAAAATTTGTAAGCTTGGATGTAAGAGGTAATTTCTGAAACTACTCATCCGATTTTAAAAATTCTTTTACCAATATTTAAAATTGACCTTCAGGATAAACACGGGCTATATATAAATAAAAATGAAAGGGATTTTCGTATGGAAACTCTGTAAGGTGACGAAATACTGATCAATCGAACGTTTCGCTGCTTTGACAATTACAATAATGAAATACCATTTGCCAAAGAATTCAGAAATCATCAGGAAATGAGACACTTTGAATGCTTTAGTGCATTAGCATCAAAATTAATTCATGAGAACGTTTGGCTTATTTTTGAAGATTTTTTATTTGTTTACAGAACACCTTCTCTTATTTCTCCAGCTAATTTTACTGTAGACTTCTACCAAATATATCTAGGATTTATAGCAATAACGTAACAGAATCGTCGAAATATCAATTTCAAAAAAGGGCAATGGACGTTCGTTTCTATAACCGAAGGTTTAGTTTGTTCATACGTTATGCGATGTTCACACTATCGAGTGCCTACTGTATTTTGAAACAAAAAAATATATTTATCCTGGATGACTTTAGTGTAAGAAACATCCAGAAGTTTCGGNACACAAGCCTTGCTATATGAGCTCTCAAAGCATATAAAAATTATACGGCTTAAATGTGAAGTTGGGTGCAAAAGAATACAATTAAATCCTCTGTCGGGAAAAAACGAAATGACTTTCCGAACAACCCGATACATACGTTTACGTACATAAGTCTACAGAAATTAGTAATCCTTGATACATGCCGAATAGTACACAGATTTCTTAACAGTACTGACATATCCCCTTTTTCAGAAAACACACAGGTTAAATTAGAAGCGGAGTTTTTAATGATGACCGATCATATTTCAGAGCAACAACTACTGTTAGCTCTATAAAATTTAAGAACAGAAAATTGATTTTCATATCGTATTCCAATAGACGTGAGTAAGGTTCTTTGGCATTACTTCTTCACTTGCCCAAAGTTAACCAGTGAAAACTGAGAAGACCAGAAAAAAAATAATAATATAGATCGGATTTATCTGAAGTAAGGGAAGTTTTAGGTTTATTCTACCCATAATCTCGGTCCCTTACCGTGTTCGTACATTCGTAATTGTAAAAAAGGGAAGTCTCTCCTAAGACGGTGCCCATGCCAAGCGTCAATATAGGACTTTCACCATCTTCTTCCGATAACAATTGCAAACTTCCCTTAAAAACGTACACCATGGAGCCCTTTAGTTTACCTTGCTGATAAACCACTTCTCCTGCCGTATATATTTCAGTAGTCATGACAGAAGCAACCGCCTTTTTGAATGCGTAATGGGAATTTTTTAAGATGTGTGTCTAAAAGAATGTCAATTGATTGGAATATATGAAAAAAAATTAAAACACAAAACAATCACACCCTGTTAATGGCATTCCAATATTTGTCCAAAGGTATCTGTTTTTGTATCGAAGGGGGAAGACGATAAATGAGGGGGGGGATGCGAATTGCTGATCTTTGTGTCCAGAAAGTGTGGTAAAAAGTCAATATCTTATTTGCAACCCTCTTTGGACAATTACGATACACCTACAATGTTAAAATTCTAATATATAAATACCTTTTAACGCTTAATATCAAAACAAATAGAAAAATAGGGGAAGAGTGATTAATAACATTTGTATTTCATTTATTAGTGGCAGGAAAAGATAACAATGTCTTTTTACCAATAACTCCTTAATCAATTTTAGTCTGTTAAGAAAACTAGCCTGACTTCTGTAATTTTCTAAACACAAAGAAGTGCAACCTCCAATAAAAGCACCAGATAGTATTATAAATCCTATTATCATTACGACAATAGTCACCAAACGTTCAGAAGCATGTACAGGAGTTATATCACCGAACCTGAAAGTAGAACATGCTGTAACGGTGAAGAATATTCAGAATGGAACCTTGAATAAACAAAGCAAAACATGAAAAACGCTCGCCAAAATATCATTAATTAAAATTACAGAAACTGTAAAAAGTTACATACCTCAGATATTTAATGGCAAAAACAAACATTCTGGAAATTGTAACAGTTCAAAAATATGCTTAAATATAGGTAAGTTTAGGTCCGGATTGAAATTAAAAAGGTATTGCAGAGTAATAACACAGGTCTGCGAATTTTTTTTTGAAGTTTTTTTCTTAAATTGTTAATATTTGTCGTAATTGTCTTAAAAGTAATAGAAAACGATATTTATATGGTGTATACCACGTCACATTGACCCATAAATGCTCAGAGAACACATTTCCATTTGAACCCTTGCCACATAATGAATGCGACGAAAAAATATTCGATAACCAGTGTTTCTATGTTTTTAACGATGGTGTTGGTTAAAATTACCTCCGACAATATTGAAGCATGGAAAGATCGAAAATAAACAAAAAAAACGTAATTTTTGAATTGACTTTTTTCTTAAAAAGTAATTTTTTGTGTCCTTACGATTTTTTATATGCTTAAAACCTATATAAATCATGACCTCGATATCTAAACATGAAATAATCACCGTTGGTCAAGTCGAAATGCCTTTACAAACTGTTTGATCAAACCAAGTTTAATGTAAAGTGGTGGAAGCAATACTTTCTTCTTTCAAACTCGTATTGATGACATTATTCACTCCGAGTTCCAATTGCATTCTAATGTGGACAGAAATACCTAATAACAATGATTTTGATTTACCCTAAGTCCACTGTCTTAACACTTCAACACATAACCATCATATTTTATCGTAACCCAGTGTTTATCTTGGTGACACAACTTCATTCTGAAGTAAGCTTAATAAGCATTTTTTACAAAGTCTGTTATATTCAATCTTTGCTTAACTATTGTATATTGTCCGCAAATGTAAAAAAATACATTTGAATTGTTTTTACAACACCGAGAAGCCATAGTTAAAGATAAATGAAACACAATCTTTTATTACACGTTAATATTATATCTCTCTCAATAATGGCGCGCTATAAACTATTTTTTTTTCAGGCGGTGTAAACGACTATAGTTACTTTCAGACTATCTAAAATAAAGTAAAAGACAATATAATGCTCAGTCAGAGAGTATTAAATAGAAATATAAACTATAAAATGAATTTTGTGAAAAAACGCCGATTCAAAGATCTATATATACATATGTACATATATTAATCTATATACAAAACAAAAATGTGACGTGATACGTTAAAACAAAGTTTATATTTGCAAAATATAGACCAACATTTGCATGCCTAAGATAAATTTATACAAAAAACTTTTTTATCGCAGACCTGTGTAATTTATAAAATTGTTTAAAAAACTGAAACATAAAACAGCGCTCATGATTTTCCGACTCACTAAACAAAAAAGCGCTCATAATGTTTCCACTGGTTAAGTAACCATTCTGGAAAATGTAACTATTAGTCAAATAGTGCAGGGACAGCTGAGTCTGGAATTAAATTTGGAAATGCATGGATTTGTATCGATGAATATGTAACGATTTACTGTATATTGTTTCGAAATTTTGCTTTTTTGCTTGTTTTGTACACGTAAGAAAGACGCAAGGATCACTTACGCATCTCCAGACAATCCTTGGGCAATAAAATAACTGCTTAACGTGTACCAAGTGGCTGGAGTTAATTGCCTTCTTTGTTTTATGTAAAAGAAATGCTGAATATAAATTGACCAATTTTCATCACCAACACAGAATACCTTCAAATAATTAGGACCATAGAGATAAAGACAAATATATTTAGATTTCAAAATGTCCTAGGCAATAAAAGTTTGCAACACCAACACAGAATACCTTCAAATAATTAGGACCATAGAGATAAAGACAAATATATTTAGATTTCAAAATGTCCTAGGCAATAAAAGTTTGCAACACCATGGGATCATGAGTTCACTGTTAATACTTTAACTTAGTAATCTAACCTAACCTTTTTTTTTTAAGGACTGGTAGGGAAAAATGCTTTACGCACACCGATCGCACTGAGACGACCTGTATATGGGACCCCCGAAATCGGTATACCCACTAAAAACCCCCGCCTTGGTTCGGTTGTGGCATCGCCCTCTCAGGACAAACCTCGCAGTGGGCAGCCCATATCTAAAAATTTCCTCAGCGGATAATATGTTGTCCAGATTGGAATTTTGACCAAGAAACAAAAGTTTCCAAGAAGGTAGCCCCTGAGAACAGGGGGCAGATACAAAACAAAACAGCAATTTTGTAAAAGAAAATTTGTCCACAATAGATAAATTTTGAAATTTCCAGTCCTGGCGAGGGCTACCCTCATTGCAGATTCATCATCTTCCGCTCTTTTTCTATTCTCCGCTGTACAATTCTAGTTGAGATTTTTGACGCATGGGAAGTTAATTGTTCTAAATGTTTCGCACCTATCCGCGCCTCCCTTTTTAGGTATAGTTACTACGTTCCGTTTATAATCCTCTGAAACTTTCCCAGTCTCATAAATGTGACTAATTAGCTTCAACATAGATCTCTAACCTCTTGTCCTGCATGTTTTAGAATTTTCCCATGTATCCCATCTATACCTGGCGCCTTATTATTCCTTGTAATGCTACATTGAACTCTTGTCTCATTATGTCCACACTATCTTCCTTCTCCAATATATCTCCTAACTCATGGCCTGCGTATAGGTTCTCTAAATATTCTTTCCACCTATCTGCCTTTTTCTCATTTTCTATCAAAATGACCCCTTCCTCGTTTGTTATATTATTACTACTGTATCCTACATATCTAAAATTCCTTTTAATTGTATTACAAGCCTCGTCGGTTTTAACTACTTCAAACTTGTCTTCTACTTTTTTACACCTCATATCAATCTACTGTTTCTTTGCTGTTCTACACTTCCTAATGATTTCGTCTGTCCTTGTACCTAGCCTATCACTTGTTTCATTACATTTTAGCTTCTCTAAGTCGAGACTTTTTCAGAATTTTCATTTTAAGATTGGTCTTCATAACTACTACGTTACGATCGCTGTCTATATCTGCTCCTGTTTAACTCCTACAGTCCGTCACTTGATTTTTAAATTTTTGCCTAACAAGTACGTAATCTAACTGATATCTCGCTAAAGCACCTGGCATCTTCCACGTATAGCGCCTCCTAAAGTGATGATTGAATAAAGTGTTCGCGACGGTTAAGTTATGTTTGTCGCAAAATTCTATCAATCAAAATTCTATCAATCTATCTGCCCTACCATTTCTATTACCTAATCCAAAAGAACCTGCTATTGCACCGTCTTTACCTTCACATATTCTGCGTTGAAGTCTCTTACAACGATTAGGGTTTTCTGCCCTTTCACTAGACTTAACACGTCTTCTTTATCTGCATAAACCGCTTCTACGTCTTCATCATTGTAAGATGATGTAGGCATGTAAACCTGCATTAATACCGTTTTTACTGGGTTCGAGTTTAATTTAACTATAACTATCCTATCACTTTTTTGTAAATAGCTTTCTACACTCTGCCCTGCTTTCCAGTGCATTATAATTCCTACCCCCCGAATTACCTACCACCGATCCTGTATGTATTATTCTGAAGTCTTCACTCCATTTCACTAATACCTACTATATCTAATTCTACCCTATTCATCACAACTTTCAAATTTTCCAATTGAACTCAGATTATATATAATTAAAAATTATATTTTTTTATAAAAGGGAATACGTTTTTTCTATGCACAATTTCGTCAAAGGAAACAATGGCTTAATGACCGGCAAGTCAAATAATGATCGGTAAGTGTAGTTCTTATCCTGCAGAATTTGAAAATTAAAAATTAAAAATATTTGACTTCAAAGGAACATTTTAAAAATTATTACTCAATCACATGTGATAATACCTAAGGCCTTACAAACGAACAACCAATTTCAACTATTTCCATTCAAAAGTTTTTATTAAAATAGACCGGGATGTTGCATGTAAAATGTGTTATAAAAATAAATTGATACAAGATTCATGGTAACTTAGGTCCTTGTTTTTGGACAATTCATCGTTAGCTATCTGAATAAGTTCCTCATTATTGCTTGAATACTCGGTGAAAATTATTGGAAGGTAAATGAATATTATCCTTATATCAGGCTTGACCAAAGTTTTATACGATAAAAGCAACATGCGAACAACATTCTACGACACGTTGTCCTACTTTATATCAACGAGAATGAGTTAATATCATCGAAACACCCGGTACTTGTTTATTAATAAGTGTAAAAACATGATACTTCACATAATTAGACTGTCAAGAACGAATTTGCGCTTTGAACGACAAGCTGTCTTTTCCTTTTACTCAATATCATATTTTTCTGAAGTAAAGCGGTATTCAAAATCAACATTCTCCTCAACATGATCTGCGTAATAACTGTTAGTCAGTTTCAACAGATAGGTACCACATGCTTCATACGTAAATACAAAATCTTTTTCAAATCTAAAGTATTGAGAATTCTATTATTAATATGTGCGAACTGTAAGTTTGCGTTCTTTCAAAATTCTGATACAAAATTGGCGTTATCACAAGTGCTTGAGTAGTATCTAATTATTAAAATGTCGTTTCCCATAGGGCAAAATTAGCTATTTTTATACTAACTCCTTTGGTAAAACTAGTTTAAATAATCTAACAAGAAATAGCTTTTGTTTTTAGAAATTAAATAATCGTGTAAAAATTTATTTACCGCGTCAGTGCAGGCTAATGTTTTCCAGATGCAGACAAATGAATGATGAATCAATATCACAGAAAATCCGTAGATCTGTACAGCTGCATATATTTTGTTTGTGCCAGATGTTTTGGAAATGACATCTTAAAATGAAGTAATACTACTTAAAATTACTAATACACAAAACAATAAAAAACGATAGTATTTAGATATAGGCGTAGCCTTGATATGCCAAGAGGGGGAGGGGGTTAAGGTAATAAATGCTGAAAATCCACATTATCTATATGATTGTAATGAAATTCGAAGCGACTGCAGCGGTTTTCGACGTACATATACATCAACTTTTCACGAAAATGCCCTGCAATTTGTCGCTAATTCGTTACCAAATCCAAAATCCAGCTGGTTTTACTACAAAATTGACGAAATGCTACCACAAGGTATCTTTAAATAGTAATGACTTAGAAAAATACCGTTAAGTCGCTGAAAGATGGTACTTTTTTACTCGTTTTCTCGCGATTGTAGCCCCGAAGTGATCAGCGAAAAACGATTGGAGATTCGTTAAACTGGCTCTATACATAGCGTATTGCGAAACAGAAATGTCGTATTGTTAGACCCATAATTTGTAGTTAATTTATCAGTATTTTTCTGCGATATTCCTATATCAAAATTTGTTGCTGTTGTCACACCCTCGCCGGGAATCGAGATTGGGACCTTTGGCTTTACAGACCCATGCTCTGACCCGAGTTCCATTCCCGGCAAGGGTGTGACAACAACAACAAAGTTTCCCTCATTAACCTGTAATAGTTTATAGTGGGTAAAAAAAAATTGAAAATGAATTTTCACATTAATATTTCATTTTAACCACTATTAAAAATGTCAAAGTGTTTCACATATGAGTGATCTAGTTTACTTTATGTTTTTTGTTTATTAGTTGGCAGCAATTTCTTCAGATTACTAGGTACAATTAAAAGAAACGTCCTAGTCGTTGAGAGGGGGATTTGAATCCCCTAAACCCCCTTTTGGCTACGCTATCGGTTTTAATGTTACGTAAAATGCATACAAAAGTAGTGAATGATCCTATGCATGGTGTAAGTCGCAACTACAACGACTAACGCATTCAGTGTTCGATAGTTTGTACACAGTTTTTCAACGTCCCTGTAAATACTTAAGTACTGCGGTGTTAGCTGTTCTACTAATTCGCTTTCCACAGGATAGTGGCCAGGAGACTTTTCTAGATCATATAATCTGTATAGTTCCTTTGTAACTCCGACGACGTCTACCTTCGGTGGCAGATTTGATTTCAAACGATAATAGTTGAAGAACGAAACAAACAAAATTGGACATGTAACAACGTCCAAAGCCAGTAAAACTAAAATAAAAATAATTATATGTACCATTAAGTCTTTCCGCGGTGCTCGCCAGATGGCACACCCAAACAAAAGTAACAAAAAAAAAAAAAAAAAGCCTCAAAAAAAAAAAGAAACCAAAAAAATGGCCCGTGGTTTTTTTTTTTTTTTTAATCTAAGTGCTAAATCATTATTAATTATGAGGGCATGCAGAATACAAAATTTCAAGATGATATCTGAAGAAGCTCACCACTCATGTTAGCGAAACGTTAGAAAGCATCAGTTCACCTACTGGCCGAGAAAGCATTTACCAATTTGTCAATACTAATAAGAATATTCTAAGCGCTCTGCTATAATAGTTTCTACCACAGCTTCAATTTTTCATATCTCAGAATTCTCTCTTTTACCTTTCATGTTTCATCTTTCGATTGAATTCAATAGTTACTTAGCAATTTAAATGTACATATTTCAACATTTCTTTTGTGTTTAGTTTTACAATTTGACTATAATAAAATTTTCTGTCGTAGTTCATCATAAAATATGTCCTAGTGACTTCCCTTTGTCGAATTTTCTAAGAACTTACGTCTATTATTTAATTGCCTTTTTTAATATATTTCTAAACACGTTATAATATCTAGGTACTAATAGCGAAACCCCTATCGTTTCTGTTAACTGAACGTAGTTAAAGGCAGATACTATTCCTTCTTGGTTTTTAAAAAACGCTTTTGAACACAATTTTATTTACTATTGATTATTTTTTTATTTATTGGATTTACTCTTAATTTTGGAGGGTTTTAGTTGTTCAAAGGAATAGGAGTTACTCCTTACGGTAGCGATACACCATGTACCTACGTTAAGAGACCGACCTAGTCGTTTGAAAGACTTTTTGTAACTCTCGATTGTAATTACTGATTGTTTAAAGAAAAGTAGCATATCTGCTGATTAATTAAAAATAACAGATAGCGTAGGTTTGCCAGTCCTTTACATTACAGATTTTTTTCTCTTTGAAATCGACCGAAATACTTTCTGAATTTTAACTAGGATAAGAAATATTAACTAGATCAGCATCAGTATCGTTATCGCGTTATCTTTATCAATCTCAATTTCCATAATATTTTAAATTATCAAATAACAGCAATAATATAGTTAACCATTTCGATTAAGTTAAGTTGGTTTGTAGGTATATAGTGTAAAGTACGTTATTAAATGTATATACCATAAAAAATTCTATCTCAAAATAAATATCAACATAACAATATTAAGCAAAACTACCCTATAATCATAGTAAAATATTGTTAGGGAAATAAAAACAATTCAGGTGATTCGTTTAAATCAATTGGTTACCACCAAGATGATAAATATCTAACAGTAAAAAATTGTGTTGAAATCTTTCTTGTTATTCGTTCGAAAATAATTATAAATGTGTATACTAAGCAACTCAACTAAAGTGATTACGTTATTGTAGAGGGCACCTTGTTTGTCATACCTTTTGATCTAGGTTGTGCGTCTTTCAGGGCCGAATATTTCATCCAATAAGTATGAATACCTGCCGAAATTGTATCCAATATAATTAAAGCAATACATATAGAAGTTGCTACAACTCCCAAAACTTCCGACACTGTACTTCTATTCCGAGGTAAGTGTTCATAAATACCAAATAATCTCTGTTAAAATAAATTGTACTTTACATTTACACGAAACAAAGAAATGACGATGATCATTCAACAACTAGAGACGTAAGCGGATTGGTTCTCTTCACACCACATTTGATTGATAAAAATCAGTAATTAACCTACCCAACTCCTACCGAAAAAACGATACTTTCCTTAATTTCAGAGAAGAAAGTGCAATATTTCTTCCCTGATAAAAAATCGCTTTTACTCCTTTTTAGGAAAGGATATTATGGTCGTCCACACGTGGTTCCACCTTCCTCGGGTGGTAACTTCCATGCCGGAGATATTAAAATACTTTCGTAACAGTAAACCCGATTTCATATGTAAAAGGTTGTTGTATTGTACATTTTCCGGAAAAATCGTTCTTTCGGGGCAGGGATTTCAGGCAGGCTTTCAGCTTTCATGACAATATCGCACTTTCTTCCCGTAGTGTATATTATTGAAGTGAAACTTCTTTGGGCTCGATGGGAGTAAAATCTTAAGGCCAGGAAACGACACGTTTTGCAACGTTTTGTCTCGCGACGCGATAGGGTATGACAATAGGAAGGCGCGCATGCGCTCATGTATTATATAGGGTTGTTCGGAAAGTCATTTCGTTTTTTTTGTGGAAATGTAAAACAGTTTTCGTATAATAAACAAATACTTTATCAAATTATATATTGACCGTTCTGGTCCAACACCTTTTGCCATCTTTCTGGTAGTAGCATAATTCTACGCTCATAAAATTTTTGGTCTTTGCTGGCAAAAAACTGATCGAGGAGGTTTTTGACCTCCTCATTTGAGGTGAAGGTTTTACCGTCTAAAAAATTTTGGAGTGACCGGAACAAATAATAATCCGATGGTGCCAGGTCTGGAGAATATGGTGGGTGTAGCATTGTATCCCATTCAAGCTGTAAAAGCTTTTGGCGAGTGACCAAACTTGTGTGAGGTCTCGCGTTGTCTTGGTGAAACACTACACCTTTCCTGTTGATTAGTTCTGACCTTTTCTGTTGAAGTGCATCATTCAGTTTGTCCAGCTGATGACAGTAGACTTCCGAATTAATCGTTGTGTTATCCGGTAAAAGCTCAAAAAAAACGATTCCTTTAAAATCCCACCAAACAGACAGCATCACCTTTTTTTGGTGAATATCGGCTTTGGAAATGGTTTGAGCCGGTTCATCTTTTTTGCTCCATGACCTCTTGCGTTTGACGTTGTTGTATACAACCCATTTTTCGTCCCCAGTGATGATGCGCTTCAAAAACGGATCATTTTCGTGACGTTTGAGAAGCGAATCGCAGACGTCAATGCGGCGACACAGATTTCTCTCTGTGAGAACATGGGGAACCCATACATCGAGCTTCGAGGATAATCCCAGGCCTTTCAAGTGGTCATAAACTGTTGAATTTGATAAATTTAACCTCAATCCGATCTCACGTGTTGTTATTCGCCGGTTCACATCAACTAATGCCTTTATCGCGTCTTTATCAGCTTCAACCGGCCTTCCCGAACGTGGTGCATCTTCGACATCAAAATTGCCGGATCGGAATTTAGCGAACCAGTTCTGGCACTGGCGTACTGTCAACACATCTTCTCTATACACATCAGTCAATTTCTTTCTGGCTTGAACAGCATTTTTACCTTTTCTGTAGTAAAACAGTAAGATATGTCGAAAAGGCTGCTTATCACTCTCCATATTTAAAAGGGCACCAACCAAAAACTACGAGGGTGGATTGATAAGTTTCCGGCCTAACCAAGAGATGACGCCACTAGGCCTACCTTGAGGTGACATTCTATAGTACCATCCTTGGATAGCTTGTAGCTATAGTTTCAGCCCGATCTCCTTGCTAGTGTAGGTTTGACAGCACGCTGAACAAGACGCCTCTGTGGTTTTCGTAAAAATGGAAAAGCAGGAAAATCGT
>NW_020439049.1:54850-57609 GCF_000699045.2 Agrilus planipennis | reverse complement strand
TTAGGGGACCATATCAGGCGAACTATTAGAGATAGCGTAAAAATTCTTGCACCAATGGACGGCCCGCATCGTCGCGAACGGGAAAAACTTATTTTCGAAAGAAAATAAAAAATTAAAAATTTTGAAAATTTTGAACTTTTGATCGGCACAGATTTCGACTGCACATGTCCTATAATGTTCGCACTGAGCAGGGGCATCCGCCTGTGAAAGAATTTTTTCGAAAAGTCCTACCGTTCTCCCGCTACGGGCTTCTAAAAGTCAAATTTGAAAATGTTTCGCTCACGAACATGGTCGCGTTTGAAAATTCATAGCTCCGCAGCATGACGTCTGATACACACCAAACATGGCTCGTTCGAAGCCCAAAAAGGGTAAGAAGTTTTTGATAAAAACAGTTAGGAACTGTCACATTCGTGGTCTGCGCTAGAGTCGACGAAATTCACGCAATTTGCCCTATTTTCATTTTTGGCGTTTTTCTGAGTCCACGGGATGGCCCACAACATCCGATTGAATGGTCCCATATCGATGCGAGTGTTATTAAAATTTTCTAGAGATCCTGTGCTCTGCGTGGATAATAAAAGCGCCTACCTACGATATTTCGTTTAAAAGTTATAGCTGTCGAAAACTTTGGCCTAGTGTTATTTTTTAAAATCGAGAATTAATTGTTTAGGGGACCATATCAGGCGAACTATTAGAGATAGCGTAAAAATTCTTGCACCAATGGACGGCCCGCATCGTCGCGAACGGGAAAAACTTATTTTCGAAAGAAAATAAAAAATTAAAAATTTTGAAAATTTTGAACTTTTGATCGGCACAGATTTCGACTGCACATGTCCTATAATGTTCGCACTGAGCAGGGGCATCCGCCTGTGAAAGAATTTTTTCGAAAAGTCCTACCGTTCTCCCGCTACGGGCTTCTAAAAGTCAAATTTGAAAATGTTTCGCTCACGAACATGGTCGCGTTTGAAAATTCATAGCTCCGCAGCATGACGTCTGATACACACCAAACATGGCTCGTTCGAAGCCCAAAAAGGGTAAGAAGTTTTTGATAAAAACAGTTAGGAACTGTCACATTCGTGGTCTGCGCTAGAGTCGACGAAATTCACGCAATTTGCCCTATTTTCATTTTTGGCGTTTTTCTGAGTCCACGGGATGGCCCACAACATCCGATTGAATGGTCCCATATCGATGCGAGTGTTATTAAAATTTTCTAGAGATCCTGTGCTCTGCGTGGATAATAAAAGCGCCTACCTACGATATTTCGTTTAAAAGTTATAGCTGTCGAAAACTTTGGCCTAGTGTTATTTTTTAAAATCGAGAATTAATTGTTTAGGGGACCATATCAGGCGAACTATTAGAGATAGCGTAAAAATTCTTGCACCAATGGACGGCCCGCATCGTCGCGAACGGGAAAAACTTATTTTCGAAAGAAAATAAAAAATTAAAAATTTTGAAAATTTTGAACTTTTGATCGGCACAGATTTCGACTGCACATGTCCTATAATGTTCGCACTGAGCAGGGGCATCCGCCTGTGAAAGAATTTTTTCGAAAAGTCCTACCGTTCTCCCGCTACGGGCTTCTAAAAGTCAAATTTGAAAATGTTTCGCTCACGAACATGGTCGCGTTTGAAAATTCATAGCTCCGCAGCATGACGTCTGATACACACCAAACATGGCTCGTTCGAAGCCCAAAAAGGGTAAGAAGTTTTTGATAAAAACAGTTAGGAACTGTCACATTCGTGGTCTGCGCTAGAGTCGACGAAATTCACGCAATTTGCCCTATTTTCATTTTTGGCGTTTTTCTGAGTCCACGGGATGGCCCACAACATCCGATTGAATGGTCCCATATCGATGCGAGTGTTATTAAAATTTTCTAGAGATCCTGTGCTCTGCGTGGATAATAAAAGCGCCTACCTACGATATTTCGTTTAAAAGTTATAGCTGTCGAAAACTTTGGCCTAGTGTTATTTTTTAAAATCGAGAATTAATTGTTTAGGGGACCATATCAGGCGAACNAATGTAAAAAAAATAAAAATGGGTATTTTACTATTTTTCAAATAAACCATAACTTTGAAGTCTTTAGATATTTTACATTTGGCGACATTTGTTTCTCTCCCATTCTATCTCTCTTTATTGTAGGTCGTAAAATTTTCTATTATTTGAACTTTTGCCTTAGCATATACATGCCAACACTGGCTGCTAGTGGCTAAAATTAGTTGGAATGCTGCTTCAAAAAATTTTAACCTTTGCTTTTGAAATTGTGAAAAGCAAAAGAAAGAAACATCGAGTAAAAAAATTAACCCCTTACACCAGAATGCCAGGGCGGGTACTTCCTCACTGAGAAGAGCACAGTTCCATAAGAAGAATTTTTTGTGCTTTATTCCATAAGCTAGGAACAACTATCCAATGACATTAAACTTGTGAAATTAATACAAGTATAAATAAAGAATTGAATAAAAAAACGACTCATTACATTAAATGTTATCACAAGCGCAAGGCAATCGAAGAAATATATAAATCAAAACAAATTAGATAAGCAACTTACTTCATAAAGCATATGAACATAAAAATATCCGCTGGCGCAAGAAGTAATGAACATCCATTTTAAATCATGGCTCAAGTAAGTAATAAATATTTCGAAATCACGTCTTGTAAACAGGGGTTCGTATGACTCCTAAAAAGAGAATGTAGGGCTCCAAGAAAAATAAAAAAATATAAATTGTTAAAGTAGTAAAATGATGGGGTTAACGCCGAAGGAAATT
>NW_020439049.1:42924-53769 GCF_000699045.2 Agrilus planipennis | reverse complement strand
AAATGTATAATAAAAAAAAAATTAAAAGAAAAATTTTTTTAAATCGGTATTAATCTGCATGTCAATCACTTCCATTTAAAAGTCTTCGAGAACATTTAACGGGTCGTATATTGCTCAACCCTGGTCTAGACCAATGCATTAACATCACCTATCCTCCCTGAGACGATTCATTCCCCTCATCTACAATGATACTTATGCTCCGTTCCTATATTCCTAAGCCCACGGTAGAGACAAAAATTTTTTTTTAATATTTTTAGTTGCTCTTGTGCGACATACGACGTCATAATTAAATAAACATGTCAATAAATATGTGCTTGTGTCAATGTAAGTTTATTCCAACACCTAGTGGATTCTTTAAATAAAATTTTAATTAGTTTTTCTTACCTCGCTGTCTGTATCATCATCTGCTGTTTCATGATTACTAATTTTATAAGACAAAGATGTATGTGGTCGTAAATGAGACATTTTATTCTTTGTTGAAACTTTTGTTTCCAATGTTAACTCTCAATGACATGAAATAAATTAAACTGAAAAAGCCTCCTTAATTTATTTATTATTTTTAAATAGCGTTTACTAAGGAATTAGCTCACGCATAGAAATACAATTATTCTGAGGAACCCTAAATGATGGAGAACTTAATTTTACTATAAATAGCGATAGCTGAAACAAAATTTACTACGTAATTTCCACGAATTTATAGAATTAAATTGATGTTTAATTTACATTATTTTTGTTTAGAATAGTTGTTAACTATGCAATTTGATTTGTTCAATATAAATAAGCCTATCTTGAATTTGCGAATTTTCTCAAATCAAACAGCAAAGAGCTATATTTTACTTCATTTAATATCACTGCTGGTTCATTTGAAATCCAATTACTAGATTTAAAAAGCATACATTGGTGGAGTTCGAAGTAAAAGTGTACAAGATCTAGATAGGCAGAAATGTCTTTTGATATTTTGACGAATTATCCATAACAGCCAAATCCACGTCCACATCCAGTATCGGAGATGGAAAAACCTCTGAAGAAGTTTGCCACTCGTGCTAGCGAAGCTAGGAAGCTAATACAACTGACTACGGCCTTTAAACCCTAATCAAGACAGCATCAGTTTGTTTTTATTTCACATGTACGAAGGTTGAATAAGGACGATAAGGAAGATTTTTGTAGATAGATAACAACTAATTATTAAATACCTACTTAACCAGCTTTAAATACAATCAATTAATTAACGAATGCATACATTTTTTAATTCCATTTAAGAATATCCAAATGCAGCAAACACCACCTATACATGTATTTACAAAAACGTTTTTTTTTTAGGTCTTTATTTTTATTTTTGCTAGCCAGTGACATCATCAGTAGGTAGAGTCCAGTTGGGGAGATGGTAAAATTATTCCACCGTCAGCATAATACTGAAAGCTGTTGTGTTAGTAATGTGCTAGTAGATAAAAATACTACTGTGAAAAGTTGCATTAAGCAGTGAATAGTTCGCATTTTTTCAGCTTTTTAAGCACAGGTAACAAACACCATCTCAATCTTTATTAATAAAAAAATATCTTTTTACGGATTGTTTTTTTTTTTTCATGAAAAGTTAGTACAAACTGAGTGTTTGTTTTGTAATTGTTAGGTGTAGTTTTCAAATTGCACGTATTATTGAATAACGCTGTCAGAATATTGATCGCGGAGAACGGGTTATTTTATGCTGTTGATTTTGGCAAGAACTCGGAAAAATAATTTCAGAAATTATTCAAAAACAAAACATGAAAGAGTTTAAATTACTCAAACTTAAACATTTAGAGCCAAAAAAATTAATTATCGCAGCTTACAATAAGTACCAACATTTAACAACACCCTTTTTCTGTCACATTTAACGAATATGAACTAATTTCAGTCTTCCGGAAAATTATAGAAGTAAATAAATAAATTTTAATATAGGAAGAAAGAATAACTAATCGTTTTTGATGTACCCAGTAATATATTTAATGAAAGAGCATATTTAAAGTAGTGAGGTACCAGAACACTTTAAAAGTACTGATAATCTGATATGCTTCAAATAGTTTGGAAAATATCCAGAATTCAAGATATTTTTGTGAATCAGTTTGCTCGACAAACGAAATAAACGATTTCTGTTGGTTCTGTAACTTATTTTAAACTTGATTTTACGAATTTGTCGGACATGAAACTGGGTTTCTGTAAACAGTACTAACAAATGAATAATAAATAAACGCATACCGATGTTTGATCTATTTTTAAAAGTATTCTCAAGATTTCACTTGGTATATAGATTTATGATACAATAAAGTTTGTTATGTCATATTATTGAAGAAAAAACATTTTTATTTTGATATTTCTGAGAAAAATTCGTATTGTAATAACTTTGGTAGTGATGATGAGCAAATGACTATTACAAGACTAATGTAGTTTTGTTTTTGGTCTTGGTCTAGTATATCATTTACTTTTGACCTTGGTCTTGCGTTTCGGCAGTATGTCATGACCTTGGTCTTATTCTAACGAGATAGGTTTTTGTTTTTACAAGACTTATTCGTAACAGTTTAGAATAATTTTTAATCGATCAAATAGTTCATTTTAGAACACTCACAACATTTCACAATAAAGTTAAGTGCTTACACTTTCAGTGCACAGTATAGACATGATAAACATAAATAGATGACTTATTCAACAAATATCCGATTTCACAAAAATTAGAAATTTTGGAAGCACCTTGTATAGGTGTACATATCTAATACAAGAAATGCATATTAAAGAACACTTTTTATTTACATAACATAAACTTTACGCTGAGTTTTTCATTCTTGATTTATATTCAAGACTAATAGAGATAATATATTGACAAAACTGCAAGACCATCTGTTAATTACAATCATTGCCTGTTTTTGCTTTTTCTTACGCTGAAAGAATTACCCGCCACTGTCGAGTATCTGGTGTAGTTATCCGGTACCCGACCGGATTTTAAAAAAAGTGTCGGATCTCCCAGATAATATCTGTACATTTTATTTAAATGTACAAAAATCAAAATTGAATAAAACCACGATAACACTAAATTAACTGTGAATTTATTAAAGTTTTTTTTTGTTAGATTTTCTAATGTAAGTATATCTAACGATAAAGTTTCTGCTAAAAAACAATCAACCCAATATTTTTTCTATAACATTATACCAATTTACCAATGCTTAGATCTTATGGTAATCACTAATTAAAGCCTCCATATTTTCTTTCTGAGTTGCTGACATTCATTTATTGAAAATTTTATGTGCTTAATTTTATCGTCACGTAAAACAGCGTAAAAACTACACCTCTGGACCAATTAAGATAATTTTTGGACTCATCAAATCAGAAAACTTTTTTGCATGTCCTGATCGGAAAATCTAATTTTTGTTCAAAAGTGTACATGGAACATTGCGTAATTCATGCGACGATGTATTAGATTATCATCTGATGAAGTCATAGTATAATATAACAATATTGTTATAATTTGCAATAAATCTTATTGAAACTAATAGGTCTTTTACACACATTATCAAATTATTTTCAACAATTAATAATGTCCACCACCAAATAAAGTAGATATTGAAATAACTTTATTAGAAACATGCGTCTGGAAACCCTTTTTTGACGTTACCACTTTTTGGGTTTCTGGATTTCTTAAGGCTGTTTTAATTTATTTTTTATTTGCAACAATATAGTTAGCAAGGATTAACATGTTTAAAAAGTAAAGTTGTAGGTAACCCCATCACTTCATATTTTAAGCAAATCCAAAATTAACGTAGACAGTATAAAACAAAAAGTATTACCTTGAGTATCGGATACGAAAATATTTATCCTAAATTATTGTAAAAGATACACGGTTCTACTTTAGAATATTTTTTAGGTTCAGCAGGAACCAAACCGACCCTTATTAGCACAAGTCTTTTACTTTTTACTACTTAACGTAAGTTAGTGTAAACTGAATTAATTTACCACTCTATATATGTGCTGTTCATGTACTTTTTCATATAATTTTCAGACATATTTTTTTTACTTGTAAAATGCTACCGTTAATTTATATCTTTGACCTAAAATATCAGTAATAATACGAAATAAGTGTTTCAATATCAACAAATGTTATGAATCCGCTTTGCCAAAACGATTTGGCTTAATTTCAAGTTTTTGTACGTATCATAACCATTAATCACTCTAATAAATAATCGTGGAAGAGAAAACGTGTGCTTCCTTATTATGCATTATCGACAAGAACCAAACGAATGCGAAACAAGAATTATCCCAACCGATTCAAATGAAGGCATCAATTCCGAACTAAATTTTATTACCAGAATGTCTCAAATTGATTGTATTTAATGTGCAGCATATTGGATACGAATTTAGAAAGAGAATAAACAAAAATGAGGCAACATGAACAATTTTACCGTAAAAAAACAAATTTCAGCAAGATTGATACTCAACATCATCATCATAAGTTCGTCAATCTAAAGATTATTTCAGTACACATTTCCTTGAAACTATTAGAACATCCCTAACTATTTGCCAATAGTATAAGATCGCATGAAACCAAAACAAATGTAGTCAAACGCGGTATTTTACTTATAAATTATGCATAAAACTTTACCTTGACGTGAAACCGGATATCATATGAGATGTCGGGAGAATCCGCCCTAATTCCGACCCTTTGGCAAATTACTCAAATTGTTTCCTAAAGAAAACATTTCAGATTTTCTCATGCGAAATTATAGTTAATTACTTGAACAACCATCAGTTAATGAACTGGTGTGTCCTGATTCAGATTGAAATGTCATAAGGACAACACCAGTTCACCAACTGGCCGCGAAAGTTTAATTACCAATTTGTCAACCAGTTATGCAATACTTTACTTAACATTTGATCTGATACTATTTACAATTTAATAGGTTTCATTTGTTACCAGTTCTTCTGATGTTGAAGTATGGTAGCCACTCAATTCTTCCCTGAGCAAATTCTTAAATACAATAATAATAGCCTTGAATAATTCCCATGGGATATCTGTTATACAATTATTTTCTACTAATATAGCATGTGACCATTTTTACTTTACTTAATATAAGAAAAACAGGTATTGCATCGGCTGGAAATTGAAAATGGATATACAAGATTTTTATTTGTGTACATCTATAGTTTACGTACTGGTCTACATTTTGAATGATATAAATTCCAATTTCGCTGGAAAATTGGGAAAATAAAAATTCCAAAATGGTTTAAGCTTTATCACGTATCTTTTATCTCCAAATACTTTTCAGTATACAGACACAAAAAGTTTATAGCAATAATATATGTATAGATTGTAATAATATTAGGGAAGTTATATGGTACATATTTCTTCCTAAAATTATTATAATTTTAAAGTCTATCTATTTTTATAAAAGAAATCTTATCAGATAAATAAAACTCGAATATTTAAAACCAAAACATCGCTAACTGGAATCTTCTAAATATAACCAGTTATATACAAGTATATCCTATTGAAGGAAAATTTCTGCTCTTCCATAAAAATTTTTTATAGTGGTATAATTCCGCTAAAAATTTGAGGCGCTGATTATCACTGCGGCTGATTTTTCCGAAGAAAATTAATAGAAATTCGAAATAGAGGCAATTTATAACTAATGTAACACCCACATTCGAATCTCGCATTAGAGAAAAAATCAATAAACAGAAAGTACGCTATTGAATAGAGACAATTGAAAATATTGAACAACTACGTTAAAGGGGTTTTATGATTGAATATGGTAGTTTGGCGTCTAAAAATGATAAAACTAGAAGTGTCCCTTTTTTGAAGGGTACGTTTTTGAGTAGGCAATCTCAGTTCATAAAATAATCATAAAACCCCTTTGATGCAATTATTCTGCCTCTTTTTTTGTTCCTTTCGAGTGAAAGGTTTTGGAATAAATATAAGACAATATATATTAAGGCGTTAAATGAATAAAAAAATATTCGAATTGGAAAAGATTGGAAAAGATTTTGAGTTCTGGAAGTTCAAGTTAACAGAAGTTCGACTGTCTTTTAGTTTTATAATTTCCCTTTTTTTCAGATAAAATCCAACAAAATGCCTGCGCATCCCTCAGAAACAAAAAATCTTATCACGACATATCTCATTTTGATAGTTCTACTCTTCGCGTTATGGGTCTTATACTCGGGGCTACTTTAAACTGAAACTTTAAAGTATTGTATTTTTAAGGTGAGTTTCATTAAAATTTATAGAATAGAATAACTCCAACGTCAATTTCTTTTCTTTTTACTTCATGTAATAAAGTTTTTGTAGTGTTACTTTTGGTATGTTTTGCTTACTTTTAACGACTTCAGAAAAAGATTCAAATTACAGATGTAAAATTTAGCATTCTAGAATACGCTTAAGCATCTAAGAAAGAATAATTGCTTTCATTAGTGGCTCTAACTAAATGTTTAGCTAGATTAAAATATAATTTATTAAAAATGTTTTGATATTTTTTTTAAAGAATGTGCTGTCTCAGCAGTGACAATAAGAAACCTTTGTCTTGTAAACTGAAACAAAAATTACCGTTTTGTAATGTAGTTACGTACTCGTATTTTGTAATATTTAAAATTCCAGTGTTTGTCCTTTTTTGACATCCTGCCAAGTCATGTTGCTGTTTTACGATTTTCTTCTTTTCAAAAATGTAAAAATAATGTAAAAACGAAATGAAATAAATGTTTCCTTGCATACTTTATAAAAGTGGCTCGCATCACAATAAAAAGAGGCTTAGGGAAATAGGGTTCAGTCATGTACCAATTATGGAATATAGGGACGGGTCATAACCTAATGGGGAAGAGGCTGTACAGGAGATAGGAGATCTTGAGCCTAAATTCTACACCTAATATGTAATTTACATTATAATCTTGACTATATTTTGATTTATTCAGTTAAAACTAAATTAGGTGACAGTGTTCTCCACCACTCTGCCCCTGAATTATCTACCTACCCCTTTGACACTGCCTAAGCAAAGATAGAATAATTCTGCCACCTTACAAATGAATTTACACCGTTTGGTAATGCAATACCACACTTTAATGTTGATTAAATAAATGTAATCGTTATTATTATCTATCTATCTTCTATCTTCTATCTTCTATATATATAAAAATGAATTGCTGTTCGTTAGTCTCGCTAAAACTCGAGAACGGATGNACCTATTATGTAACGCTTTCGGAATTTGGCAAAATCTTTCTTCGACCGATTGTCATTGTCTAGATTCCCCATGAAATAGACATTAAATTTTTGGAAAAGGATTTTGGATAATTTTGCAACTTAACAATGCAGTTGGCACTTATTTGTGATTTAGGTTAGGTTAGGTTAGGTTGTGATTTGTGACTTAGGTTCAACCACAGAATAAACATTAAAGAATGGCTTACACTGATCTACTAATACCCAATAGAAGGTTAGTTAGCAATTATGGGTAAATTATTGCTTAAAAATTTTTATTCCTGAAGGTGCGCCATATAACTTTTTTTGTAAAGATGTTAAACAAATGAAATACTTCGAAGTGGTCTGTATTCTGTCGAAACTGCCAGTCGCGGATCACGATTTCGATCTCTTTGGATCTCATCAGCGCGTCGCAGACAGCTCCGACAGAACACAGACCAACTTTTACCTGCTGTCTTAACAGCGCGTTTTAGGAAAAACCACAAATGGCGCGGTAAACGCCATCTGTAGTATCGATTGAGGCAGTACGAAGTCTGCCGGGTCAGCTAGTTGGAAATATAATTTTTTTTAATTCAATATCAAAGCTTTACAATGCACGCACGGTACGTAACGAAAATGGGAGAGGGGAGTGTTCGGGCCGGATATTAAGGAGTTTTACGTGAGGAGGGGGTTCAAAAAATGATGAATTGTACGGTACGTAATTACAGACAGTCCCTTATTTTACGATTACTTGACGAAAATAAATTTGTTTAAGTTGGATGTCATTTGATGATAATTTTGACAAAACGCAGGCATTATTTTAAAGGCTTGGACAACTGCCACAGACCAATTACCTCGTCGTTTTATTATTACACGTTACGTACAAAAGATTTAACAACACATTAATATATTAATGTGCTTTCATCATGTGCCTGACCGCTACTGTCAAACTGTTCCTCAAATAGTTGTTAACATGTTAAAATTGAATCTCTACGTTGGAATTAAATTAAATATTTTCAGAACTGCCAAAGTCTAACGTTAGCAGTAAATGGGTCGATAATAATGAGCTTAATTTGTCAACAGAATTGAACAAATTTTGTTGACATACAAAAGTATGGACCGGGGCTTTTTCTTGTTTCATCTGAAACCTCTAAAACTACCACCAATTTGTGGTTTCTAGCAAGTCAGATAACATGGGTTTTAAAATAAATAGTAGCTCAGGGTGGTGTCGTTTTTAACTAAGAAATTACAAATGGTTAATTTAAAAATTCCAAAAAGTTTAAAAAGGCTAAGGCCTTCACGAGGTTGTTACTTCTCCTTTTACGGTGAGAACATTGATAGAGTCGATTAACCAACGTTTCGTTAAGAGCTTTGGTTAACCACCACAGGAAACGTAGCAAGAGCGTCAAATCCTACGATGATTGTACTGATTGTGAGACTGAATTGTTGGCGAAACGTTGGCAAACGACTCCATTAGTGTTACCACCAATGGATGAAAAAAATCGAAAGTAAAGATGTACAGAGAAGACCTAGATTAGGAATTGCTCGCAAGTAGTTATGGGTGTGGGATGTTACAGTTTTCAGGGCAATTCCCAGATTAACTCAGGGTAGGAATATGTTGTTTCTGAAGAAATCAACTATGTTCACTCTGAATTGACTGTAAACATTCCTGCTTGATTTTACCCCAGTCTTTAAACTTTAAAGTAACCCTATTTACTTATAGGTCCAACTAATTGTAATTTATAATAATTTAATTAAATAAAAGTATCATTTTCCGCTGTTTCTGTCTGTACTTCCTTCAAGGTTTGAAAGACGGGACTAAATATATCATTCCTAATTTATAAAACAATCCTAAATTTTTAACAAATTGTCATTCATGGGATTTGTAAAAGTTATTTCTAGTTTGAAGTTTTTATTTTAATTATCGAAATTTGCATAACAAATACTTTTCAGGCACTAATTGAGTTAACTGAACCAGACAACTAGACGTTTTCGAAAATTTGTAATAACTACCTAATATTTTCACAGCAAAATTAATTTAAGCAAACAGAGATTTATATACCACTATACTACTACTACTACTAGTAAGTATATTTAAAATAAAGAAAAAGTATCCGATCATAAATTGTAAAATACATGCAGATGCTTCGCGGTTATAGACGCGAATGTCCGAAATATCCCTGGTATTAACACTAAAAATAAAATAGTTCAAGTTACTTGAATATCGAACGACTTTTACAGAACATAAACTTTAGTTTACGGCGATCTCTATATATCACAATTTCTCAAGTGATTAGTGTAATCAGAGATGTGATTTATTTGAAATACTTGCATTTAAAATGCAAACACAAATAAAAAATCTTGCATTTAAATATGTTTTTGAGAAAAACATTTTGTATTTTATTAAAAATACTTTTCCAAAGGTATTTTCTATTTTAAAATGCAAAATACATTTTTGCTTTTAAAAGTTTTGCTAGTATCACCGATCAAACATTATATAAAATGATTAATGAAAGTTGCTTATATTGGTTATTGAAGATATTAGAAGCTTAAAAAGGGGCCAAAAAGTCATTCCATGAATGCCTTTTAATTCTTCAACTGAAAAGAGCCCAAAGAATTATTAACTCCTTGGAAATGGATAATCTAAAATATTGGATCGATATTGTTTTCCGGGTTCAATGTCATGATCCATGGAATTGTGAAGTTCCAAATTGATATCAATACCTGTCAAATCAGGAAGGAACTACGAAATTCTTTGAATTACTACAAAACAGCCCCCTAAACAATATCTAAATGACAAATGCTAGCTATGTAAAACTGAAAACTACAAGATATTGTGATGTGCTAATAAATGCATATAATCCAAAAATTCTCAGAATACGATTGGAAAAACATCACTTATTAGATGAACCCGAAGCTAAAGAAACTACGGATTCTATTTCTTTCTCTTACTACAATGTGTAAAAAATCAGAAATAAAACGGGGTTGTAAATATTTTGATATAAAATGATTGATGCTGATTTTACATCAATAAAATTATTTGCAACCTTATTTTGGCTCTGATCTTTCACGTTAAGCAAGCTTTTGTTATGAGTGTCTTTTTTCCAATTGAAACGGGTGACAAAGGCAAATAAGGAAGCATATAGAAAAATTATTTGATGCTGAACTGAAGAAACTATAACATAAAGGTAGAAAAACTATACCTTAATCATTCCAAACAGAAAAATATGAATCATACTCAATCTTCGCAGCTGGTGATATAGTACAAACACCACTATTAGTCTAGAAAAACTACAATATTTTAAAAATGAGCAAATGCCTGCAAGGTTATCATAAACAATATTTTATACTTAACTAAATGTAGAAAATTAAATAGGTACTACAAAAACGTATTTAATTGAAAAAAGTATTTTGAAAATACGTATTTTGCATTTAGCATTTAAAATACAAAGGGAAATCTGTTTTGTATTTTACATTTGAAATAACAAATCAAAGAAGTATTTGCATTTTGTATTTAAATACTTTTGAAAAACCATTTTGCACATCTCTACTGTACAGTATACAATATATAATGTGAGGGATAACATACTTGATCCGACCGAGATGGACAGTGATTTGATCGATTGTAGAATCAGTTTTAAACGTTCCGTTTTGTTGTTTTG
>NW_020439049.1:0-42658 GCF_000699045.2 Agrilus planipennis | reverse complement strand
AACAAATTACGTGCGTTTGAGTGCCGAATGATATTTCTATTTTTTTATTTATAAATGTTTATGTTTTACTTAAAAATGCGGGGTAAATTTATTTTTCAACAAAAATATTTGTACCTGTAATAGTAGAATCGCGATAGTGTCAACCGAAAAAAAGCAGCAGTTGACGTTTTCGAAATGTATCTACTTATTATATTATATTTAATATGTAATGGATATCTATACTTAATTGACAAAATAAACTCGCATACAAATTAATCTGCAGTGTCAACAAGTCTATATGTATCTATTTTTTCTTGTATTTAAATAGTTTTTTAAGAAAAGCATTTTGTATTTTATTTAAAATACTTTTCCAAATGTATTCTCTATTTGTAAAATGCAAAATACATTTTTGCTTTTAAAAGTTTTGCTAGAATCACAGATCAAACATATATTAGTCACATTGGCTATTGAATGTATTAAGCTTTAAAAGGGGACAAAAATACATTCCATGAATGCCTTCTAATTCTTTAACTGAAGAGAGCCCAAAAAATTATAAGCTGCTTGGAAATGGATAATCTACAATATTGGATCGATATTGTTTTCCAGATTCAATGTCATGGTCCATGGAATTTTTAAGTTCCAAATTGATATCAATACCTGTCAAATCAGGAAGGAACTACGAAATTCTATGAATTACTACAAAGCAGCCCTCAAAAAAATATCGAATTGACATACGCTAGCTGTGTAAAACTGAAAACTACAAGATATTCTGATGTACTAATAAATAATATTTGCATTTATAAGCATATCCAAAAGTTTTGGCTTAAAGACTCATTTTTACAATTTCATAACTCCGGCTGTATTTGAGTTAGAAGGTTCATTCTTTTTTTATTCAAATTTTCTATCAAAAACGTATTTTTAATTGATGGAGAAATTATTACTAATGGAAAAAATTAATTTATCCAGCGCGGCACGTTACATTGGCGTTATTTGGTTTGCAAAAGAATCTCCCATACTTAAAATATACATCGCTATGAGCCAACCCTGGGTCCATCTAAGAAGAAAGGCTGACTACGTCCCTGCCTTCATTAATCTTTTTTTTTTAATTATTTTTTAAAGAAAACGTTCTATAAAAACCTAAAAATTTAACAGGAAAACCTTCATATAAAAATGCAAAGCTTGTGTAAGTTTCATAAACTTTTTGTTATTTTTGTTAATGAGATGAGTCTCCGCGAATTTCCTTGCTATGAAATTAGAAAAACAACTTTTTTTTCAATTTATTATGAAAAATTGGGTTGTTCTTAAATAACCGGTGATACTCCTCTATTCCTCCTAATTTTGCTCATGCATTACGCGTGAAGGAAAATAATAAATTACAAGAATTACGGTCCTTGGCGAATTTATTTGAAATTTGTCCCTCCTCATAAATAGCAATGTGAAGTGGCATATGGTAACGCATATTTCTAGAAATTTAATGATAAGTTACACTGGTAGGCGCACATACCTATGTATATACAAAGACATAAACGTACGCACATTTATGCATGTGCATATTAGATGGAACGTAGATAATGTTGGTTTTATATCTTAGTTCTCTTATTTACTTACTCCTGATAGTGCGTTAAGTTGAAATTTAGATAATTCGTGTAGGTGGGCTAATGGTTTTTGGTTATTTTCATCTAAGCAGAAAATACATTGACCAACAACTATTTTTAGGTTCCATACTTTCGTAACATTCAATTTTGTAGGTATTTACAAACCGACAAGCACTTTTTAACAGTAGTGATATTAACCCATATTACATATTTTAAACTTTAATTAAACGATAGCAGATTTTTAAGCTCACTAGCAAATTATAAAATCATTAAAATTGAAATTGTAAAAGTACTTACCATTCTTGAAGAATCAAAACGTGTTTTACTAAAATGATCCTTCATCTGNGCTTTATCACGTATCTTTTATCTCTAAACACTTTTCAGTATACAGACACAAAAAGTTTATAGCAATAATATATGTATAGATTGTAATAATATTAGGGAAGTTATATGGTACATATTTCTTCCTAAAATTATTATAATTTTAAAGTCTATCTATTTTAATAAAAGAAATCTTATCGGATAAATAAAACTCGAATATTCAAAACCAAAACATCGCTAACTGGAATCTTCTAAATATAACCAGTTATATACAAGTATATCCTATTGAAGGAAAATTTCTGCTCTTCCATAAAAAATTTTGTTTCAAAAACATCGCATATATTTAAGTATTACTGTTGTACCCACCTCTAATAAACCTTACAATCTCAGATCACGATGTCAGACAATCCCTATAAGTATTTCGTTAGTATTGTCTTTTCCTACCGGAACATTACGATCATAATTTGTTTTTTTTTTTTTTGCTATTTTCCATTATATAATTTAATATTGAGTACAACAACGAAAATTTGTGGTGGTATAATTCCGCTTAAAAATTTGAGGCACTGATTATAGCTGCGGCTGATTTTTCCGAAGAAAATTAATAGAAATTCGAAGTAAAGAGGCAATTTATAAGTAATGTAAAGAAAAATTAGACTATTGAATAGAGACTTTAATATTGAACAATTAAGTTAAAGGGGAATATAGTAGTTTGGCGTCTAAAAATTATAAAACCAGAAGTGTCCCTTTTTGGAGGGGTGCGTTTTTGAGTAGGTAATATCAGTTCATAAAATAATCATAAAACACCTTTAACGCAATTATTCTGCCTCTTTTTTTGTCCTTTTCGAGTGAAAGGTTTTGTAACAAATATAAGACGATATATATTAAGGCGTTAAATGAATAAAAAAATATTCGAATTGGAAAAGATTGGAAAAGATTTTGAGTTCTGGAAGTTCAAGTTAACAGAAGNGTCCTCCAAAAACTCTAACAAACATGCCAAAATCCTACCAAAATCTTGACTGTTTTCAAATATATTTTTCTCAAAACCGATGGACTTTCAACCCACCAAACTTTACTTAATTTTCTTATTTTATATTCCCCTCTCACTTTCCGCAACCGCGTTATTTATTTATATGAAAGAAAATGCCTAAAACATTTATGGAGTTTGTGAATAAATCGGTTTCTTTCTCTTATTTGTATAAACACACCTGAGTTGAAAAAATTTATCTGTTTTAAATCTAAAATTGATTATTGCATTTATTTTATTGCGGAATTAATCTGATTTTTAACTATATTTCGGAGCTGCTAGTCACCACCTTTTCCGTACAGTTACAGTTGATTTGATTTTGTCTTCGTGTTTTGTGCTCTTTTGAATGTCATCTGATTTTGTCTCTTTGGTCGTATATGTGTCTATATACATGTGGGAACCCATTTGTTTTTATATATTTTA
Organism: Agrilus planipennis; assembly: GCF_000699045.2. Classification (NCBI taxonomy): domain Eukaryota; kingdom Metazoa; phylum Arthropoda; class Insecta; order Coleoptera; family Buprestidae; genus Agrilus; species Agrilus planipennis. Next base: position 39,316 of record NW_020439049.1, on the reverse strand, counting down.
TATATTTCCTAGGTTTTACCCTGGGTTTCGCTCGCGTTGATGTCTTTGGTACGTGTCAAAGATCATCAACGACTACATAAAAGTGATTTTTCTATCCTTCTGGAACACTATTTTATTTTGTATAAAATGTACCCTATGTCTTTTCGGTACCCCTAACAATGTGTGTGAAAAAATTTATGATAGGTTTTACCAGCGGCTTCGCTTGCGTTTATGTCCTATGCATGTGTCAAAATCATCGACGTTCACTTTTAAATTTTTTCTATCCCTCGGGAACATTATTTTATTTTGGATATGTTTTTTCTGTACCTCCGACAATGTGTGTACAAAACTTCATGATAGGTTTTATCCGCGGTTTCACGTGCGTTGATGTCCTACACGTCATTGACGTCTATTTGAAACTATTTTTTGTATCCCTCAGGAACAGTATTTCTTCTGGATATAAGGTACCTTATGTCATTTCGTATACTCTTGACAATGTGTGTACAAAATTGTATGATGATCGGCTGAGTAGTTAGGCATGAAATGATATACAAACAAACAATTTCACATTCGCACATTTATATTAGTTAGGATAAGGATAAACACAGGAAAGAAAGGCAAAACGGGAAACTATGTATAAAATTATATTATCTTCCTAAATAGATAGGTATGCTAAAGGCGTCCTTCTTGATTACCCCAAGGTACTTCAATTGTCTCTGGAATGGCCAGCGCCCCCCAGGAAGGTTCTAACGTTCCCTGGGGGCGTTATTGTTCTTGTTGGAAATCTATTTTGTATTTTACATTTGAAATAACAAATCAAAGAAGTATTTGCATTTTGTATTTAAATACTTTTAAAAAACCATTTTGCACATCTCTAATTATAATAATATGTGTATAGGTTTTATAGACATTTTTACCGGTTTCCAACGTTATATAACAATGCCAATTATAACATGTTTATAGCCCTTCTATATTTAATTCATCATGTTAAACGTATTTTCTATTTGGTGTGTTACTCTACTTGGCATCTAACGTTCATAGTTAGTAGTACTCATAAATAACGTTTTGAACGATTTTAAATTACTCTCAGTTATTTTAAGAATGGAATAATAAAAAAATGTAAAAATCTGTAGCAGAAACTCCAACGCCACGTGCTAGATGTTTTCACTAAATCGTACGCCTTGGGCATAAAAAAGAAATAATTTTAAACCACAACAAATCATTTCATTCAACCTCCCACGCTGAGTTCCAATACAATAGGTCCAAATTTTTTGAAAATAACAAAATTTGTTTAAGTTGGATGTCATTTGATGATAATTTTGACAAAACGCAGGCATTATTTTAAAGGCTTGGACAACTGCCACAGACCAATTACCTCGTTGTTTTATTATTACACGTTACGTACAAAAGATTTAACAACACATTAATATATTAATGTGCTTTCATCATGTGCCTGACCGCTACTGTCAAACTGTTCCTCAAATAGTTGTTAACATGTTAAAACTGAATCTCTACGTTGGAATTAAATTAAATATTTTCAGAACTGCCAAAGTCTAACGTTAGCAGTAAATGGGTCGATAATAATGAGCTTAATTTGTCAACAGAATTGAACAAATTTTGTTGACATACAAAAGTATGGACCGGGGCTTTTTCTTGTTTCATCTGAAACCTCTAAAACTACCACCAATTTGTGGTTTCTAGCAAGTCAGATAACATGGGTTTTAAAATAAATAGTAGCTCAGGGTNAGAAATAACAATTAAATTAATTTGAAAACATCAAAATAAACATATAAAAAAAATATTCTTCTGTATGACCAATAGTAGTAAGGTTTGGATATTTTTTTTTAATCATAGCGGCATTATGACAATTAAGAAATGAATTGGCTACATTTGATTGTCAAAGACCTAATAGTAATTTAAAAAAGTATCTGTCTTTTTGTTGCTAAACTCTCGAGTAATAAACATTTGACGTTTCGGGATAAACAAATTAACATATCTCAGCAACAAAATAACTGATGAAATTTAATTTGAATAAGAATTGAAAGGACTTCTTTAAAAAAAAGTCATTTTTACAATTGCTGAAAATGGCATTTTCAAAACTTTTCTGTTTTTACAATAACTATTCAATGAAATTAAACTTTTCACGGCTCAAACTGAGGGTTTTGTATTGTCTAATTTTTTAAATATTCCAATATTTTGTTGGGTTGTAGAACGAAAACAGATATTTTAAAACTTTGGAGCCTTCTACTAAAACAATCATTAAAAGTTACGAGTCGTATTCATATAGGGGTATCTCCTTTCATCGTCCTTTATAAAGTAGAGCAGCCACTAAATATTTCTCAATCTTAGCGCAGAATTGACCTTTTTATTCCTCACAGTCTGAACTAAATTTGCAACTATTTTATCTGCGAAAACTGGAAAATGGGCAGTTTCCAATGATGCATTAAAAAAGTGCTTCTAAATAATCAATCGTGAAATTGACATGTTTACAACATAGACCTGCAAAAACTTTACGCACCAAGCCCAAAGGCCCCGGGTTCGATTCCCGGCGGGGGTGTGACAACAGCAACAATTTTTCCCTCATTAATTTGAGGTAGCGTGTAGTGGGTAAAAAAGTCAAAAATGAATTTTCAGATTTTAAACTGACTCACTTCTAAAAGTTGTCTAAAATTGTATGTATGTTTAATCATACTTTTGAGTAGGAAAATTGAAATAACAATTAAATTAATTTAAATTTCTTTACAAGTTTTAGATACATAAGAATTTTATTTGCATTGAAGAGAAATCTTCAAATAATTACTAATAAACTACGTTTTTAAAAATTCAGGTACCTGCCTATGTATAATATGTATGTAAATGACATATTTTTTTATTACAGATTCTACAAATAAGTGACCACAAGATGACGGTATTTCCAAAAAAGCCCGAGAGTAGCGATTATCATAAAAGACAATTAATGCCATCCGACTTTAAAGAAAGTGCAATATCATGAATTTGTGTTACTGTTATTTATTCATTTATTTATTACAAACGAGTCAAAGTTAATACATTTTTTTGCCTTATTATGTTTACTTTTTGTAATATCGTAGTTTCAAAATCAGAATTATGAAGTTCCTTAAAAAAAATTAATCTATACAAAATGTTTATAAGTGTATTTAGTATAATTTGATTTACTGATTATAAAACGTATTGTTAATATTGTTATTAGAAGGTTCTTCAGAAAAATGTTTCTTGTATCTGTATTTTTGTAACACCATAAGGTAACATGGTACGTGTTAAAATATTTCGTTGTTTGTAAATAAATGTTTTCATAAAAAAAAGTCGTAACTTTGTTTCTGTTGCATCACATTGAAATCCACAACTTTTTTTGTTTTTGCCACCTTGTACCACTTTAAAAACATATTTGCTACAATAGTAACTACCCCTAAAATAACGAATTAAATTCTCGTAGAATGTTTATCTAGACCAGTGATTCCCAACCGGTGGTTCGCGAACCTCTGGGGGTTCGCAGTTTTTGCAGAGGGGATTCGCCAAAATAATATTGTAATGGCGGATTTTTTAAAACGCCAATAAAATGCCCGTTTGTTAAGAAATCTATAATAAATTTCAATATTTTCATTTCTTTTTTACTTATTTGTTTTTCAGAATTACTTCATCAATATCAAAATATATCAACAATTTTATACATTAAAATTTATTCCTCTTATAGGTACAAGTAATCAAGTACTGTTTTCTTTTTATTACAAACATTTAAATTCTTGAAGAATCAAAACGTGTTTTACTAAAATGATCCTTCATCTGAAAAGGAAAAAGGATAATATAAAATAATTTTGTGTTCATATCACAAAGAAGTAAGAAAATCTGGGTTTTCATCAAAACCTAGGGATTTCACTAAACTTAATTTCCTTTGGTTTTTGGTTTTGTTTAATTGAAAGATTATTCTGATTTGATGTTTAGGTACTCAAAAAAAATTCTCAGCCGTGTTTTATTAACTTTTAAGAGATAAAGAAGAATACAAACAATTCATGTTCTCTCCTCATTTTTTTGCTTGTCTCCGTTAATATTAAATAAAAATACTGGTATGTAAAGGAAGAAAAAGTAGGGAAAGAGCGAATATAAAGATAGGTGACACAAAATTAGAAGAAGTGGCTAATTTTCGGTATTAAGGAAGTCAGATAAGTCAGGATGGAAGAAGCAGTAGGGATATAAAGCAGAGGATAGCACAGGGTCGAATCGCCTTAAAGTCACAAATTCGAAAAAGATTGTTAAAGGTGTATGGTTGGAGCGCGGCGCTGTACGGGTGCAAAACATACATGATGGGAGGTTAGAAGCGTTCGAAATATGACGTTACAGGCGAATGATGATGATACCGTCAATAGAAAAAGTTAAACATTAAGAAGTATTAGAAAGTAGTATTGGAAGTCAATAATAAATAGACGAGTTATATTGGAAAGACACCCTCTCAGGCATGAAGGGCTAGTCAGAGACATGTTAGAGGCAGAAGCAGGAGTTACGAGAAGTAAAAGTAGACCTACATTAGATTACTGTTCGCAAATAATTAAGGATGTGGGATGTTCTAGTTTTAGGGAATTGCGAAGATTAGCTCAGGATAGGAAAGAGTGGAGGTACGTGTCCAACCAGTCTTAGGACTGATGACCTTATGATGATAACACTACGTTCTAAAGGGCGATGAAGGGGTATATCCTTATATAAATAGGACTCGTAACTTTTCGTTATTTTTTTAGAAGACTTCAAAGTTACAAAATACTAGTTTTTTTTCAAGGGTTTTCTAACTAATACCCTAACATAACGGATGTATTGAAGAAAGTCCTATATAAAGTAGTAGACGATTGGAGAACCTTCAATTTGATTCGTAAAAAGTTCAATTTTGTTGAATAGCCCAAAACTATTGAACATTACTGTTTTTTGCAATTGCAATGTTTATTAATAAAATATNTACAATTGGAAATAAATATCAAATTAAGGCAGTTTACTACATTTACATCATTTTAGTCTTATCAATGTTTTATTTAAATGTTTCACTATTAATATAATCAATTATTCTGCAATATGAAAAAAATATATTCTATCAAATTTTATTGCTTTTTTTACCTGTCATTAACGACTACATAGGGGGTTCATCAAATTTTTTTGTACCTTTCTTTTGGTTCGCGAGGAAAAAAAGGTTGGGAAACACTGATCTAGATCAATGTATTATAAAACAAGTTCGTCACCTTTAAACCCTTAAATACGACATAGAAACAAATGCACGTACAAAATTTTGGGAAAAATCGCCGACACTGACCTTTTCCACACTGACTTAAAGGGACAATTTTTACAAATAAAAGTCTGAAAAATTCCATATTCTTATCCAGACCCATGAAAAATATACAACGATAATTTGGTAGTTTTTTGAAAAGATATACATCTAAGGTAAAGGGTTAACTGGTTTAATATAAAAATTTAATTAAAAAACGGCTCTAAACTTTTTAATTAACTTGTCACCTTCCGATCTACACTCAAATTAAGGGGGTAGGCCGACCTAGAAGCCTGCTTTTAGAAATCGTGCAAAAGGGTAAGTATTGGTTAGAGAAAAGAGATAAGACTAATGAAATTAAGACAGAAGAAAAAAATTATCTACATCTCTAAACCATGTTGTCCGTTACTGTTTTCTTTATTATTCCAAATATGCGAATAAAATACCTTTACCCTCTCCTTATCTTCAAGAATATGAAGTATTAATCCATTTTCATTCGAATCGTTTGACAATGGGAATATTTGTAGAAACAAGTCACAGTAATTACTTGAATAAAGTGATAGAAAACAAAGTAGGTACCTACTTGTAAGTGTTCAATTTATCGATATTGATTTTTTCTCCAAAGACTGTTGAACCACATTCAAACTTTTCTTTATACCTACTTGTCCGATATTTTTTTTATTTAATCATTTATTAGTACTACCAACCATACAAATATTATAATTTTGACCATTTTTGTTTTTAAAACTACGTATTCTTGATATGTTGAAGTGCTGGATTTTTTAATAGCCTGATGAATAATGTGTAAATGAATGTAACTTACAAAGTTTGTAATAGTAACTTTTAGATAATAGCATTACTGCCAAAATACATGTTAGATTAAAATATGAAAAATAAATTACTGAAACATATAGACCAAGTGTTTTTTATTCATCATACTATTATATNTATTCTGCAATATGAAAAAAATATATTCTATCAAATTTTATTGCTTTTTTTACCTGTCATTAACGACTACATAGGGGGTTCATCAAATTTTTTTGTACCTTTCTTTTGGTTCGCGAGGAAAAAAAGGTTGGGAAACACTGATCTAGATCAATGTATTATAAAACAAGTTCGTCACCTTTAAACCCTTAAATACGACATAGAAACAAATGCACGTACAAAATTTTGGGAAAAATCGCCGACACTGACCTTTTCCACACTGACTTAGAGGGACAATTTTTACAAATAAAAGTCTGAAAAATTCCATATTCTTATCCAGACCCATGAAAAATATACAACGATAATTTGGTAGTTTTTTGAAAAGATATACATCTAAGGTAAAGGGTTAACTGGTTTAATATAAAAATTTAATTAAAAAACGGCTCTAAACTTTTTAATAACTTGTCACCTTCCGATCTACACTCAAATTAAGGGGGTAGGCCGACCTAGAAGCCTGCTTTTAGAAATCGTGCAAAAGGGTAAGTATTGGTTAGAGAAAAGAGATAAGACTAATGAAATTAAGACAGAAGAAAAAAATTATCTACATCTCTAAACCATGTTGTCCGTTACTGTTTTCTTTATTATTCCAAATATGCGAATAAAATACCTTTACCCTCTCCTTATCTTCAAGAATATGAAGTATTAATCCATTTTCATTCGAATCGTTTGACAATGGGAATATTTGTAGAAACAAGTCACAGTAATTACTTGAATAAAGTGATAGAAAACAAAGTAGGTACCTACTTGTAAGTGTTCAATTTATCGATATTGATTTTTTCTCCAAAGACTGTTGAACCACATTCAAACTTTTCTTTATACCTACTTGTCCGATATTTTTTTTATTTAATCATTTATTAGTACTACCAACCATACAAATATTATAATTTTGACCATTTTTGTTTTTAAAACTACGTATTCTTGATATGTTGAAGTGCTGGATTTTTTAATAGCCTGATGAATAATGTGTAAATGAATGTAACTTACAAAGTTTGTAATAGTAACTTTTAGATAATAGCATTACTGCCAAAATACATGTTAGATTAAAATATGAAAAATAAATTACTGAAACATATAGACCAAGTGTTTTTTATTCATCATACTATTATATATTTCTAAAACACTTCTACAAGAAATAAAGTTCTGCTAATTAAACTTTCTAATAAAGTAATTGTTTATTTTTAAAACTTCGGAAAGATGTTTTAGAGTATTACAATAAAAACGCTAAATGATATTAGCCGCTTATTAAATTCAATTCAAAACTTCCAGTAACTTTTGAGTATTTATGTAGTAATGAATAACGCTGTTTTCAGTTTAAGAAAAAGTCGCAACAGCATTGGAATGATCGCATACATGCGTCTGCACCGCATATTATCAATTAATCATTAGCATAACTTGGACCCACTTCTAAGGAACTCTAAACTCTCTAATACTAAACCCTAGTTAATTTTAAAAACAAATTCTATCTACGTATGGATGTATTATAAATGAAATTAACCAACCTGTTATATTGGAGCTGTTCACACAACCAACGGAAACACAAAGTCTTATCACACATGCATGCCCGAAAAAGTTCTTTACTTAACTGGAACTAAAGAATAGAGTCTGCATCAGTCACATACTTCTCCCCTCCCTTGATAAGAGAAGCTTTAGTGTTAGGTGAAAGTTGTAAACGAATGACCCTTTACCTAATACAAGGTTAAATTCTAATACTATCGTTATTTTTATCGACACATTGTTTGTCTCGCAATAAAAACTTTATCTCGCATACCTTTTACTTGATATTTAGCTAGGGATATGTCTTTGCGCTGTTATTTTCTACAATAATTCATTTATTATAAAGGCCTGTATTATGTACACTTCTACTGTCACATCATTATGTAGTGTGTTTATTATAATGCAAAAATATTTATTATTGTAGAGTTAAAATATTTCGTTGTTTGTAAATAAATGTTTTCATAAAAAAAAGTCGTAACTTTGTTTCTGTTGCATCACATTGAAATCCACAACTTTTTTTGTTTTTGCCACCTTGTACCACTTTAAAAACATATTTGCTACAATAGTAACTANTTAATTAAATAATATATAATCGTGACAGGGGACCAATGACTACACATAAAAAACATCCCTGTAATTTTAGTAATCACGATGAACTTTTTCAATGGTTTTGATTTTTCTCAGCATATGTACACTATTTTACTCTCCCCCTTCCCTTTTAAAATGCATTCATAGAATTCGAGCAAAGGATTATTTCTTAAGAATTTTTTTACTTCCTGTTGATTGGTAAAGTCGTTCTCGAAATATTGGTACACAAAAGTGTACACGGGTTTTTGCATGGAGGCAGAAAAATTTATTACAATTATTTCAAAGATTAGCAGCATTGAAAATGTACATTTTTCGTATATAGTAGCGCTAATAACATTTTACTTAATTAATAATCGTAACATTTGTTATCTACTGCCAGTCTAATTATTCGCGCAGAATAACTGTTTTACCTCCTCGGGGCTAATTGCCATCAGAACTTACAACACAGATTATTGAATTTAACTAAATAAAATTTAAGAAATAAACTAAAAATTAAATTGGAAATTTGTTATTGCTGAATTGTTTTTATTTTTATAATCTAGCCACAAGCATGATTTTCCTGGTATAATTTGAGTATATTGAACAAATATCTTCATATCGTGTGTATTATCAGCCTTTTTTGTTACTATCATTGTTGCTATTATTTTATTAGTGTATTTTTATTTGTCGTATGTGCGGCGCCATGCAAGCTATCCGTAATTTTAGCTGTACCTGTGAGATATACAAACACTATCCTTTGTAAATTGTTAAGTACATACATTATTTTATGTTAGTCAACGCACAAATTAGAACACTTATCACTCATATTCTTACAGGTTAATATTTATGTAATAAAAAAGGCATAAACATCTTATTCTACCAATTTATTTTTTTCAAATGCAGTTTGCTTAATTAAAAGTTAGAATAACATCAGTTCAAATTATTTTCTAATATCCATACATTTTTGCGCTTTCCAATACTATGCTAAGAAAAAGACGTACGTTATTCTGCAATGTTTCATTATTTATTAATAAAATAGTAGAAAACATGTTGCAGCATTAAAATGTAATGTATTAACACATGCATCATTACACTGAATAGTACAAAACAATATAAAATAATGATATGAGCACATTGGAAAACAAAATAACACCTGTTTTCTGTCGGTTTTTAAACCAATTTGATAATTCAAAAATATGCAGAAATAAAGAAAAAACTAACTAATTCACTTATAGTAAGAAAGCAAATATAATATTGTTATGGACACTTACTAACTTATGATTTAACTTTCGTCTGGTGAATGCCACGCAAGACGTTCTTCATAGAACTGGATCACCACTTGAGGACATAAGACATTTGCCTTTTTTGCTGGAACCAAGTCAGCATCATCAGTTCCCTTCCACTTCATTAAAAACATAAGTTCTCCTGTCGTATCGGAGGCGCCAATAATTTTTTCAGCCTGTAATCCTCTATCAAAACCATTTTTTGCTTCAGGTTCTGGAGCAGCAGCTTTCGCCTTTTTTCCAGCTCTACTTCTTGGCTTTCCCTTTGCCGGTGTTTCATCATCAGAATTCTTTGCCTTCTTTTTGAGAGAAGATTCATGGTCAGAGTCATCTGATACTTTTGCACTCTTGGATGGCCTTTTAGTTGTATCCTCTTCAGAGTCAGAAGCAGTTTTTGATTTTTTTACAGGTTTATCTATGGCTTTCTTCTTTCTGTCGTTCTTTTTTACTTCCTCAGATTCAGATTCAACGTCCTTATTTTTTTCTTTTTCATCATCTGATTCGTCAGAATCGGAATCGTTTTTTCCTTTTTTATTTCTTTTCTTTTCTGTTTTTTTGGTCTCCTTGTCTGAATTATCGGAAGCTGAATCATCAGCTTTTGTTTTTTTTGAAGCTTTTTTCTTTTCCTTTTTCTTTGAATCTATTTCAGACTTATCGGTCTCTTCAGATGATGATCTTCTCCTTTTCTTCTTTTCTTTCACTTTTACATCTGAACCATCAGATTTTTCGGAATCAGTCGAATTTTTACGAGCTCGAGCAGATTTCTGGAAAGAAAAATAATAACTAAACACTACAGATTCATAAAAAAATATCTTTTGTACTTATTCAATATTGAAAAATTATTTTTAATTTGTAGTGCTTCAGGGTTTTTACCAGTTACTTTCATTTATTATAATTTATAAATCTACAGGGTTTTCTCCCGTTTGCAATTTTAGATAAAAGAAATATTAATGGTGGCTGAGCTATAAGCAGCCACAGAATACTTATTATTATTATTTTAATTTTAATTAATTACTATGTGCAGATTACCTAGTCACATAAAGTCCAAACAGGGTTTGAGGTTTTACATTGAAATGAATAATTTTTATGTAACCTAAACATGGGTCCAACTACATTTCATGAATGACAAATGCAAGATACAAGGAATTCATACCCCAATCGTTCAGCCTAATTAAATTAATGTAAAATGTTTACTTCAGCTGTGTGTACTAATAAATCAGTTTCCTTCTTTAAGAAAATATTACCTTTTTCTTTTCAATTTCAGATGCATCAGATGCCATAGACGAAGTAGAGTTTTTTCTGGCTCTTTTTCTATCTTTTGGTGCAGTCTTTGCTGCAGCTTTCTTTTCTCTTCGATTTCTTTCAAACTCTTCAATAAGATCAGGGCAGTCCAAGTTATCTTCCGGCTCCCACGTGTTATCTGCATCAGAATAATTCTTCCATTTCAAAAAATATTCGACTTTCCCATTTACTACCCTCTTGTCAATAATTTTTTCCACTGAATATTCTTCTTCAGATTCACTTTCATTTTCAACAACATCCTTCTTCTTACCCATCTGTTGAGAAAGAATAATGACAAAATCAATTAAAACTTTACAATTTGACTAATAATACACTGTTGAAATTACCAGCCCAAAGTATCTCTTAATAAACTTTTTATAATAAATATAATACCATAACTCATGAGACCACACATCATTCACTGACTAAAAGCAAAGCACAGGCTATGTATGGAAGATATTATACACTTACAAGGTGCAAGATGAGATGGTGAACAGTTCTGGAATCAGAGCCAGCATTAGGATTGTAAAAGCTTATTGATTATAAAAACACAACTACTTTTTTTCATTAAACATTTGCAACCGTAACACTGCTGATTCTATACCTGAAAAATCAGTTTAGGAAAGAAATGGAAACTATAAAAGATATTGAAGTTTCACCCTTTGTATGCATTTGTACCTCAGCTTCAGAAAACAGTAGCTTAGCATTGTAAGTGTGATCCAAATAATGACTTCATCTGTGAATGAAGTGTAATCTCTACTCATAGTTTTAAATTACTTTACAAAGATTTTTTTTAAGCATAGTGGGTAGGCAATAGTAGTACCTGTATATTTGGAAATAGGCCCACTACCCACTGTTAGTAAAAAAAATCATGCAGTATATTGAAAAATTATTGTAATTTTAACTGTTTATTTCCCAATACCAACATATCAAAAACCTGCTTCTCAAAGCAAGTAGCTACTGTATATTAAAATATAATGCTTATTCTATAATAGTACATACTTTTATTTCCTTATAAACTGAAAGAACTCTACAACGTAAACTAGATTTCAGATAAAACAAAATGTCTACTGATAAATTTAGCTAAACAAACGTCCAGCCATTCATTAATTTCTCGTTTTTTTTTTTTATTTATTGATTAATACTATTCCTATTGATGTAAGAATATTGTATAAAATTAACAGCCACATTACATTATTTGCATATAGTATAAAACAGCAAAATTATTGTGTAAGGAAATTAAGCCATTCTCAGAAGACAAAAAATTCATTTGCACAAGAAGTTCTTCCAATATTCAAAATAAAAACATACCTTGCTGATGTAGTTCGTAACTAGTCACGTAATTTGTATAATGAATTATTTAAATGGCTTTTTCTTAAAAAGAAAATGTAAAATATTTACAGGACGCCGACTAACCGCGAACTTTTTCTTCTACACTTCTATCTTCTATTCTAGTAATCTAGACTGTCTAGTACGAACCGGGAAATTACCAAACATCGAATTTTACTCCTTCATCGAACCTTAATTTCTCCAAAGTATGTTATATTATTATAGCATATTTTCAATTAAAAGTTATTACTTTTTAAGTTTTATTTATTTATATGCAGAATTATTTGCTTAATTTTATAACAATAATTTCTGCTACATGTTAAAATATTAATCGATTCCAGACAAACCGCTGTATGCGAAATGGCAATTCGAAGAAACTACCTTATTATATTCGACTTTCAGAAAATAAGTAGAATAAATTAACCACACTTAATACAGAACAACAAACTATTTTCTCTTATGTAGAAACATAAACTAATTTCATAAAATAAAGTTTTAATTAAAAAATACTTACTTTAAAAAAAAATATCTAACGATAATGAGCAATAGCCAAGCACAATCCCAATCAACCATGGATAAAACACAGCTACTTTCCAATGTTTTGAGAATTTTGAAGATGTATAACTTAAAAGTAAGTAAAAAAAAATAATTTCCGTATTTTTAAATGTGTATATAATGTGCTAGGAAACAGAAGAACTGTTAAAACAAGAAGCAAAAATAACAGATGATATAAGCAACAGCTCTCAAGAATCTGGTGTAAACAGTGTATTAACAGGTTACAAAAGCGATGGTGATCCAGAAACTTATGAAGAATCGTATCTGGAACTTAAGAAATTCGTTGAAGTCTCACTTGATATCTATAAACATGAATTAAGTACAATACTTTATCCAGTACTAGTGCATATGTATTTAGAGCTTGTTTACAATGGTCACACAGAAAAAGCAATGAATCTTATGAAGAGGTTTGGTCCTGAGCAAGACTTTTATTATCAAGAAGATCTTAGAAAGTTAGCTTTAGTTATTAAAAAAGAACATATGAATGGTAACGAATTAATTGACACATTTAAATCCAATCAGTTTATTATCAGAATGTCTCGTGACACATATTCATTATTGAAGAGGCATTTGCAGGACAAAAAAGCTACAGTTTTATTAAACATTATACATGAACATTTGTACTTTGATATGTATGAAGGAGTTGCAAGAAATAAAAGTCAAATTGACTCTACATCAGGTTCAGTTATAGGGGAAGCCACAAGACAAGGTATTTAAATATTACTAGTTATATTTACTTTTCTAAAAGATGTAGTTAATTATGTGTGCTATTCTTTTAGACAATAAGGTAAAAGTTTACTATGGTATTCCAAAAGTACCAGATATTCAAACTTTAGCAGCACCTGTTGAAGATGAAGAAGAAGGTACAGAACAAGATGCACCAGATAAACCAAAAAAGAAAAAGGCAAAAAAAGATCCACTTTTCTCTAAAAAGACCAAGTGTGATCCAAATGCTCCTTCTTTAGATCGAATACCTTTTCCTGAATTGTAAGTGTATTGTTTTAATAAATTCAAATAAAAAAATGCTAACTCTAGAAAGGTGTTATTTTCCTGTTTTCTTATTAGAAAAGACAACGACAAATTGGAAAAGCTACGAGCGTTTAGGGAAGCTACAAAAAGAGTCACCTTGGGATCAGAAACATTACCTTCTATTTGTTGCTACACATTACTTAATGCAAATCACACGTAAGACTATATTATTTCAATGAAAATTCTATTTTAGTAATTTGAACCACTTTCAGAGTCACTTGTGCAGAAATAACCGAAGATTCTAGCATGCTGGCAGTTGGTTTTAGTGATTCAGTTGTAAAAGTGTGGACACTGGTGCCACAAAAATTAAAAGCCATGAAAAATGCAGAACAACTTCAGGAGATCAACATTGAAGCTGAAGATGTATTTGTAAGTTTTTATAAATCTATAGCAAAGAAAATGAAGAAATGCAGTAAACAAGTACATATTTTCATGGCATAGGTAAGGATGATGGATGAGCGTTCAGGGAAAACATCGCGTTCCCTTTTTGGACATAGTGGTTCTGTTTATTCAGTTTCTTTTTCGCCAGATCGCACGTTACTCTTAAGTTGTGCTGAAGATGGCACAATTCGCCTATGGAGTCTTCAAATTTGGAGATGTCTTGTAGTTTATAAAGGACATATGTATCCCGTATGGGATGTGAAATTTTCTCCTCACGGTTATTACTTTGCATCCGCATCGCACGATCGAACCGCTCGATTGTGGGCTACGGACCACTACCAACCCTTAAGAGTCTTTGCAGGACATTTCTCGGATGTTGATGTAAGTAAAAATATACAATTTGAGAATTTATAAAATGCATATCCCATTGTGTGTCAATACACAAAATCAGATTATTAGGTAAATTATTTTTCAGTTCTGTTTTATTTCCTTATATTACCTTATATGGGATGGTCGTTAAAAAGTAAAACACAAAACTAAAACTTCTGAAATTATAAAAAGTTATAGGTATATGTAATCATTTTTAAATTTCCAGTGTATTCAATTTCATCCCAATTCAAACTACATTGCAACGGGTTCGAGCGATCGACGAGTTTGCTTATGGGATTGTTTAACCGGGAATCATGTGCGATTGATGACGGGGCACAAATCTCCTATTTATTCTTTGGCATTTAGCGTTTGCGGTCGATTTTTGGCATCAGCGGGTTCAGATTGTAAAATATTAATTTGGGACCTTGCTCATGGTCATTTAGTAGCAGAGTTAACTGGTCATGACAAACCAATCCACACGCTCACATTTAGCAGATGCGGAAATCTCCTTGCCTCTGGTTCAGTAGATTGTAAACTCAAACTATGGGACTTTACTAAACTGGCCGAGGATACGAGTTCAGAGGATGTAAATGTTTCCCACAATCCTGATGTAAAATCGGGAGACACTTATATGTTAAGAAGTTTTGCGACTAAGAATTCTCCTTTGATACATTTACATTTTACAAGACGAAATTTGTTGTTAGCAGTTGCGACATTTGATGGCTCTAATCCTTAGATTTTTTTCATTTGGTTTTTCAACTTCTTAAGTATATTTTTATATATTTAAAGTTAATCGATTATTAATTTTACCACGCTGAATTGTTAAGTTATATGTAAAATAAAATAATCATTTAGGATATAAATTATTCTCTGCAAGAAAAGCTTTCTCTTCTCAATTAAAACTTTCGATCTTCTTTTATTTTTTTAAATACTTGATGATCTATACAATAAATAGTATATAATTTAATGACTATTTACAAATAAAGTTTTAGAAAAAAAGAGTAACTGTTTTTTTATTGATTATAGATTTTATCCCATATTTTTTAGAAATTAAAACAAAAAATACATGTTATATTTAACAGTTTTTAAGCACTTAGTTAAAGTGTTTATAGTAGTAAACTCTTTGCCATTAACATTCCAATTTCTATAAAAAGCCTTTTTTCAGTCTAAAAAAAGTTGCATACCTTATACGATGTTTTAAAACCTGAGATCCTGTTAGATTATGAGTTGGGGCTCTTTTCATTTTCTGCACTCGTTTCAGCCAGATTTGAACTTCCATGTTTATTTGTGGTGATCACTGTTGTACTATCAGATGCTTCTGTAATGTCTGGCTGTTGATTGTGCTTTATTGAAGGCGGTTTTTCCTCTTTGCTTTTGTGTTCTTGATGTAAACATTCTTCTGAAGTTATATGTTTTTGTTTTTTCTCTTTTGATTTATCTTCTGCATCTACTTTCTTCGATTGTAAATGACTTTTACAGGTTTTTGAATGTTGCACCTGTAAAAAATACTTTTTACCTTACCTTATATATTCACTTTTTTATAAAAACACTTCCTGACAGAGTGAAAAATAATAAATAACTAAAATGGAGTTAATTTTGCATTTATGATGTAGTGTGTTTTTAAATGAAAAGCATCCAATAATTAAAATACAAACTTTATTTTTTGCACTATTCTATTTATATTATATGGTGGCATAGAAAACAGAGTGATCCCACTATTGGTGTTAGAATATTACAAAGAAGTATGAATAGGCAAAACTAAAAATATATTATCACACAGCCGTCTAGTTCTAGACAAATGTTCTACAGCATGTCAGTCAGCATCCATTCGATATGATTCCTCAATATCTTCTTGAACTGATGTCTAAAAAATGTGTGTGTACTTTAACTGACACACCCTTATTAATTGCTGTTACTTTATATTAGATGGTTATAATTAATATTATTTTTTCTAGTTTTCCAAACCTGTATTACTAAAGAAAGCCTGACACTCACAATCAATGCAATGTAACTCAAAAATATTTTTAACTATAAAATTAACTTTGAACGATTTTTACCTTTCTTTTATCTGCTTCTGTTGATATATCTGCAACAACAGAAGTTGTACAGTTTGTGACTGCTTTTTTCTTGTCCTTTGTATCACTTTTTGATGACTTCTTTTCTTTTGATGATTTTTCAAAGGAGTCCATTATGACTGGGCATTCCAAGTTCCTTTTCACTACTTTAGAGTCTACCTTAGTACATTTCCACTTTAAAAAATACCTTACTTCTCCATTAACAGCGCGCCTCTCTACAATTTTGTCCAGAGAGTAGTCTTCATCTGAATCAGTTTCGACTTCCATAGGTTCTCTCAGTATACCCATTGTGCTGCAACATTTTGGCAAATAAAGATACACTTCTACATTAAATTAAACTAAAACTATTAACAAACCTACGTACCTGTTTATTGTTTGCGTTATTCCAAATGATTTAAATGATGCGGAACTACAGTACTATTTCATACACATAACCACAAAATGCTAAAATCGAAACAGGAGTTTCTATTTTACTTTTGCAGACATTTTACTAATTACAGTACACAATTAGAAAACAGCAATAAAAACTGAACATAAACAGTTATCTTATTAATTAGGTTTTATATTTACTTGTAACAATAACAAAAATAATTGACGTGAAGCATAGATAGCAGAAATAACTGTGGATGCGAAGCATTACCATGAAGTATCTATGGTCTACAAAACATAATTCCATGAGATGTTTTCATACAATTGAATCCATGTTACTCATTGCATTCTATACATCTACATATATTATTCAATTGTAAATAATCTTTCTCAATGTATTGTACTATAAATTATTAAAACCTAGTATTAGTTCGAATATCGAAATCTTTATTAAAAATTAACATGTTTTTGCAAAATGAAAAAGGGCTTTAAGCCTTTTTNNNNTTTTCAACTGAATAAAATGCTTCCTAAAAAGGAAGATATATATATATATATGTATTATGTACAGTCATTAACCACATAACAAATTACAATTGCAATGATGAATTACTTCATAATCTAATGTAGGTACTACTTAAAAGAAAAAAAATATACTAAACATTTTCCAAACTTTGTGGTTTATGCACCAAAAATAATTATTTCCATTTTTTTAGTTCATAATAATATCTTCTCTTGCATTGACGTTACTTTACCTACTGATCATTTTCAGCCACCTTTGGGTCATTGTCGATCTCTTGATTACTACTGGTTATTGTCTGTTCTCCTTCGCCCTGATCTTGTTCCGTTTCTCCAGACTCTTCACTATTGTCAGGTTTCGAGGTTTTATCTTCCTCTTCATCTGTGTTCTTTTCGTCGCTTTTTGCATTTGCTTCAACTGTTTCCATCAATGCGTCCATGGGCTTTTCGTCAATCGACGTTTTACTACTGTTTTTGGTGAGTTCACTTTCAACAGTTTCATCAACTTCTTCAGATATTTTTTCTTCTACGAGGTTTTCTGTTGATTCATTTCGAATATCTTTAGTGTTCTCAGCCAATGCTTCTTCTGAATCTTTATCAATCTTATCCTCCTGTTTTGACATTTCTTCGGAATCGTTACCAGTTTCTTTCCTTTGGGATGTATTTTCTGAGTCAACTTCCATTGGTTGATCGTTGGCCACTTCGTTATTCTCTTCTTCATTTTTTGTGGAATCATTTTCGTTTATACTCTCTTTTGTCTCTTCTTCTTCTTCTTCTTCTTTCGACACTTTTCTTTTCCTTAAAACAGATTTGGAATTTTCCAACGAGTCGTCATCATCCAAATCAATCACTTCAGCCGTCGACTTGCTATCCACTTTTAATGAACTTCGTTCTTCAGGTCTCCTCATTAATCCCAAAACGTCGAGCATACTGTGAGTAACAGCAGCAGTTTTTGCAGCTTCCTCTGATGGGTAGGCTGATTTCCTTTCGCATTCAGCTAAATGTTTCGCTAGCATATTGCCTGCAAAAAGTAGGTTAGTAATGATAATTAATTTATTTGTTCGAAAAAGTTTATTACCTTCATCACTTTTGTAACCACATATGCAGTACATTGTGAAAGGTAACGAGTGAACTGGCAATGAAGACTTTAGATCTTTACAAATGTCTTTATGTAATTTCACTGCAAACTGACAACACGTTGTGTATTCGCAACCAGAACACGTTTCTGCGGTCCTGTAAAAATTATTATAGAAATGAAATATTACACAATTAACCTACATTCGCATAATAAATGTCATTTTCTACATAATTAATTTTAAATAGTCTAATAAAATTATCGTATAACTTACTTATAATGTTGCCGAGCTGTTACGAAGTTTTTGCATTCATTGCATCGAAGGACATTAGGCGCGTTTACTGTCAAATTACTCAGATTTAGTTCGACGTCTTGTTCCCAGGCATGCCGGTCCTGTTTTGACTTAGGTACCATAAGAGCGTTTCGTGACGACGTAACCGGCACGAGACCAGGTTTGCGACGCAAAGATGAGTGCATCTTCAACTGATGATCTTTGAGCGTCTCCTTCTGTATGAACCACAGCGCGCATTTGTTGCATTTTTTCGCCAAAGCTTTTTTTTGGTGTTTCTGCAAATGCTGCATGAAGTAGTTGAGGTTTTGGGGTAGTACGCGACCGCCTGACCATACAGTTGTCGATTTCAAACAGAATGGGCACTGGATAGTAGATCCATTTTCATGATATGAATAAAAGTGATCGATAGCAGTACGATGACAAGATGAACGGAAACCGCACGTACCGCATTGATAAGGCAATTCAGCGGGCACGTGTTCTTTCGACATGTGTTTGCCGAGAGCGAACGAATTGGCGAATCGTTGTTCACATATAAGACATACGTAACCTTCGCCGAACTTGGTCTCGTATGGATGTGACGTTAATATGTGTTTAGTGAGCCCTTCTTGCGTAGCGACGCTCGACAAGCAATAACGACACTGTTGCACGTTACCGACGACGCTATGCGCGTGGGAAAATAGATGGCTCATTAGTTTTAGGTTGTTGCCGAAGTATGAACGACACATCGAACATTTCACTAACCATGTGCCCTTGGCCTCACTGTTATTACCGTTCATTGTCCCGTAATAATAATTCTCGAGCGGTACCAGTTGCTCTGGTACGTCTGGGGACAGCGTACGTGGAGGTTTATTAGGTTCAGACGCGTTAGTGATAACAGACGGTGAAGTAACTGCTGAAGTGATCAATTTTGGCACAACCGGTGTGACAGTGGCGGTAGTAGGAGCTGGAGATGTAGGCTGTTGGCGGCCTCTTTGTCGAGAACGTTTCGCTGTCGAAATCGGTGTTGGTGCTGGTTCGACCGTTTTTGCAGGCGCACTTGACACTAAAGTATTTACGATGCTCCAGTTCTTAAACGGATTTACAGCAACCTTATTTAATCTTATGATAAGAGCTTGTCCTNATATATATATATATATGTATTATGTACAGTCATTAACCACATAACAAATTACAATTGCAATGATGAATTACTTCATAATCTAATGTAGGTACTACTTAAAAGAAAAAAAATATACTAAACATTTTCCAAACTTTGTGGTTTATGCACCAATAATAATTATTTCCATTTTTTTAGTTCATAATAATATCTTCTCTTGCATTGACGTTACTTTACCTACTGATCATTTTCAGCCACCTTTGGGTCATTGTCGATCTCTTGATTACTACTGGTTATTGTCTGTTCTCCTTCTCCCTGATCTTGTTCCGTTTCTCCAGACTCTTCACTATTGTCAGGTTTCGAGGTTTTATCTTCCTCTTCATCTGTGTTCTTTTCGTCGCTTTTTGCATTTGCTTCAACTGTTTCCATCAATGCTTCACCTGTTTCTTCTTTATCATGAGAATTTTTCTCTTCATCTACGTCCATGGGCTTTTCGTCAATCGACGTTTTACTACTGTTTTTGGTGAGTTCACTTTCAACAGTTTCATCAACTTCTTCAGATATTTTTTCTTCTACGAGGTTTTCTGTTGATTCATTTCGAATATCTTTAGTGTTCTCAGCCAATGCTTCTTCTGAATCTTTATCAATCTTATCCTCCTGTTTTGACATTTCTTCGGAATCGTTACCAGTTTCTTTCCTTTGGGATGTATTTTCTGAGTCAACTTCCATTGGTTGATCGTTGGCCACTTCGTTATTCTCTTCTTCATTTTTTGTGGAATCATTTTCGTTTATACTCTCTTTTGTCTCTTCTTCTTCTTCTTCTTCTTTCGACACTTTTCTTTTCCTTAAAACAGATTTGGAATTTTCCAACGAGTCGTCATCATCCAAATCAATCACTTCAGCCGTCGACTTGCTATCCACTTTTAATGAACTTCGTTCTTCAGGTCTCCTCATTAATCCCAAAACGTCGAGCATACTGTGAGTAACAGCAGCAGTTTTTGCAGCTTCCTCTGATGGGTAGGCTGATTTCCTTTCGCATTCAGCTAAATGTTTCGCTAGCATATTGCCTGCAAAAAGTAGGTTAGTAATGATAATTAATTTATTTGTTCGAAAAAGTTTATTACCTTCATCACTTTTGTAACCACATATGCAGTACATTGTGAAAGGTAACGAGTGAACTGGCAATGAAGACTTTAGATCTTTACAAATGTCTTTATGTAATTTCACTGCAAACTGACAACACGTTGTGTATTCGCAACCAGAACACGTTTCTGCGGTCCTGTAAAAATTATTATAGAAATGAAATATTACACAATTAACATACATTCGCATAATAAATGTCATTTTCTACATAATTAATTTTAAATAGTCTAATAAAATTATCGTATAACTTACTTATAATGTTGCCGAGCTGTTACGAAGTTTTTGCATTCATTGCATCGAAGGACATTAGGCGCGTTTACTGTCAAATTACTCAGATTTAGTTCGACGTCTTGTTCCCAGGCATGCCGGTCCTGTTTTGACTTAGGTACCATAAGAGCGTTTCGTGACGACGTAACCGGCACGAGACCAGGTTTGCGACGCAAAGATGAGTGCATCTTCAACTGATGATCTTTGAGCGTCTCCTTCTGTATGAACCACAGCGCGCATTTGTTGCATTTTTTCGCCAAAGCTTTTTTTTGGTGTTTCTGCAAATGCTGCATGAAGTAGTTGAGGTTTTGGGGTAGTACGCGACCGCCTGACCATACAGTTGTCGATTTCAAACAGAATGGGCACTGGATAGTAGATCCATTTTCATGATATGAATAAAAGTGATCGATAGCAGTACGATGACAAGATGAACGGAAACCGCACGTACCGCATTGATAAGGCAATTCAGCGGGCACGTGTTCTTTCGACATGTGTTTGCCGAGAGCGAACGAATTGGCGAATCGTTGTTCACATATAAGACATACGTAACCTTCGCCGAACTTGGTCTCGTATGGATGTGACGTTAATATGTGTTTAGTGAGCCCTTCTTGCGTAGCGACGCTCGACAAGCAATAACGACACTGTTGCACGTTACCGACGACGCTATGCGCGTGGGAAAATAGATGGCTCATTAGTTTTAGGTTGTTGCCGAAGTATGAACGACACATCGAACATTTCACTAACCATGTGCCCTTGGCCTCACTGTTATTACCGTTCATTGTCCCGTAATAATAATTCTCGAGCGGTACCAGTTGCTCTGGTACGTCTGGGGACAGGGTACGTGGAGGTTTATTAGGTTCAGACGCGTTAGTGATAACAGACGGTGAAGTAACTGCTGAAGTGATCAATTTTGGCACAACCGGTGTGACAGTGGCGGTAGTAGGAGCTGGAGATGTAGGCTGTTGGCGGCCTCTTTGTCGAGAACGTTTCGCTGTCGAAATCGGTGTTGGTGCTGGTTCGACCGTTTTTGCAGGCGCACTTGACACTAAAGTATTTACGATGCTCCAGTTCTTAAACGGATTTACAGCAACCTTATTTAATCTTATGATAAGAGCTTGTCCTACCAAATAAGAAGAGAAAAAAATAACTTAATCGACCAAGTAACATTACAAAGAAATACAAAGAAACGATAAAAAATGTAGAAAATAATCTCAAAGATTATAATTAACTTTATTGCTACTAATATTAACATTTGTGTTATACTCCACCAATGTAAAGTGTAATATTTCTTAAAAAATACATACTTAATATTTATGAAGTATTAGTTGCAAGGTACCGATCAAATATTTAATAATCATTACAGCGGTGGGGTTTACTTAAAAAAAAAAAGATCAAATACTGACCTGTATCGGCACGAGTTTGTTCGGATAAGTGCATGACGAGGCTATCAAAAGCTTGAGATGGTGTCGGTCCAAACCATTCTCTCCACACCAATTCGTCCAAAAATTGTTGAATTATTTGTCTTGATAAGAGAGACAATGTATTCTGGAACATCCTAGGTACGATCCTTCTCAGATACTCCATGATTGCATGATTTGATGCACCTAAATCGGACGACGTAGACTGTTGTACATGTGCAAAACCCATCTGGTGCAATGTGCTCTTATCTACCGTTAGATCTGTTACAATTACACTTTCAGGATGTACCCACTGCACCAGGGGTGCCAGGATTTTAGAGAAACGTTTTTTATAATTACGATCACCCTCTGCTAACGGTTCAACAGACCACAGTCGAATCAGTTTTTGTTCAGGTTCAAGTAGACCCAACACCTCCACTTTTACTTGACGTTGCTGGCCATCTTGTGATGTGGTACCCAATGAGATAACACCCACTTCAACTCGTTTTCCTGGACCGCCTAATGGTACCAAATGCGTGTGTAATGCTACGGTACAAACCGCTCTCAAACACGTGTACATTCCCTTTACGTACAAATTGTCCACCTTCACCTAATAAAAAGAAGATGTATTAAGGTTAGTACGCTTTTAAATAAAATAGTACACCTAAGAAAACATCATAGTAAGATTAGTAAAGAACAATAAAATCAAATATAAATTATAGTCTTACCCACTGAACGACATTTTGAACATTAGTTTGACATGCCCAATGGTATATAAGTTTCAAAATTACACTAGGTGGATGAGGAGATCCTTCAAATAACGATCCACTAAATACCGATACGAACCTCTGAGGACAGCATTCAGATATCCAAACGTAGCCTCCAGAATACGGAAACTTAGATACATCACTGTACATGCCCAACTTTAATTTTGAGTTTGGATGTACGCTACAACTCTGCTCAGACCGAACAAGGCCTTGTTGTATCAACCTGAAAGATAAACATGAAAATCTTGTTCTTGCGATTGCAACAAAAATGCTTCTTCTCATCAATGATACGAATGATCAAAAGCAAATTATTTCTTTATATTCAATACTTACCATTCAGTAAACTTTGTGTGAACATGCATGAGTACTGTTTTGACTTTGGCGTCCAGTTTCGATCTGTCTGCGTTACCAGTCTCTTTAACTCGTAAATGGGGTCTAGCTACGACCACGAGAGAAGGAAAAGTCTTGCCTTGTAATTTATTGAATGAAATTTCGCGCGAATCAGCCGCCGGCCGGCCATCATCTGACGTCAAGTCGACAACACCACTAGTGGCGGAACTTCTACCAAACCCTCCACCAGCACTCAATCCCCCAACTGCTGTCGTCTCCGCTGGTCTTGTTTGCATTACCACTGGTGACTGTTGTTGGGATTGCTAAAACACTTTTAAAATCAATATATTTAAATAATAAAATTAGGCGGTTTTTTACCTTTGTGCTGCCCTGTTTTTGAACAGTTGTTGATTTTGGTGGAGTGGTTTTCTGGACCACAGGCGAGGGAGGTGGTGCTGCAAGTTTACCACGTCTGCTTCGCGTTTGCCTCGTGNAAAAATATATAGTATAAAATGCCTTTTTGCAGGGATAGAAGCTATCACAATACTATACTAATACACAGAACTATAAATAATAATTTCCGAACATTCCAGAACATTCCCGATTCTTCCGCTTCATTCTAGGTAATTCTACTTGAGGATAATTCTAGAGAACTTCCATTTTATTCAATAGCATTTCACTCTATAAAATAGAATTATATGCATTTGCAGTTTTATTGTATTTATAAGTAGAAATGATGGGGAGGGGGGGGGCAACTTTGAAAGTAAACATGTTATTATTGATGGGTAAAGATCCTAAATCATTTCAGTTACAGTTTAGGTGATCTATCGATCAAATAATTAAAAAGATGTATATATAAAATTATTTCGTTTCTGTTTTTGAGTCATCAATCTTCGTTCGTATGCTAATACTTCAACTTTCGAATAATACTAACATTGCCACTTACGCATTACTTGTATGGAGGTGTATTGTAATAATATTCTTCAGGTAATTCCATATTGTTTTTTTAACGTTACTATATACATCTTTGGAGGATTTTGGTGCATATATATGGACGCGATAAGATGCGTCGCGACGCAATTGGAAAAGGATTTTAGACGAAGTTTACGCAACATAGGACCGTCATATATTCCCGCCGAATTAAAAATACTTTACATGTCTCTCAACGAACTACTTCAGGATTTTAGTAGCGCATTATCGTATTCCTTAATATTTTTATTCTTGTTTCTATTCGTAACTGTTATTTTAAGTATTTACGGCCTGGTATCTCAATTATCCCAAGGAATAACATGGAAAGACGTACCTCACGCTGTTACGGCAATAATGGCACTTGCTGTCCTGTATATCTCGTGCGAAGCGGCAGAAAAAACAACAACAAGCGTAAGCATTCAAATTTCAAAAAAAGAAAAAATCGTTTTATTTAAATAATAAAATTAGGCGGTTTTTTACCTTTGTGCTGCCCTGTTTTTGAACAGTTGTTGATTTTGGTGGAGTGGTTTTCTGGACCACAGGCGAGGGAGGTGGTGCTGCAAGTTTACCACGTCTGCTTCGCGTTTGCCTCGTGGAGGTAGGAGAAGATATAGTGGACTTTTGAGTTTGTGGCGCTGCCTGTACTTGACTGGTGGGAACATTGGTGGTGGGAACAATTGTACCAACAACCAGACCCAAACGGGCGTCCATCACCAACTGATAAGAGTTGGGATTATTTCCTTTTGTCGATTGCAAGACAACATTTTGCGATCCTGCACATAAAAAACTCTGCATTCAAAGATGAGTAAATTTCAATGTTTTTTAACTACAGAATATTAAAACAATTTTTACATTATCATCTAGTCAAAGTTACAACTATACTGCACTAAAAAAAAAGCCAACTACATCTACAACTAAGGGATGGGTATCTACTAAATAAAACTCAATATAAAAATGAAAAGTAGAGTTAAAGATTTGCTGTTCAAATAACCACAAAGGGATTCTCAATCGAAAAACCAAACTCATTACCAGCTTTAGCAGGATAAACTAGACCTGGTGGATTGCTTCCTAGTTGAAACACAGTTGTCTGTTCCCCTTGATAAATGACCTCTGCTCCCAACTGCTTTGTAATTTGATCAAGATGCATGCTCATGTCGTTTATTTCTTTTTGTGTTCTGTTGTGCAACTCAAGCTGAGCTGAAGTGAGTTCTTCAGGCCATGCATCCAACTGCAATGTTTCCTCACCATATCGGACAGTTTTTAAGACAATAACATCACGATCTATAAAAATACAAATCAAAAATGTTGTTTTAAATACTTATACTACATTGTATGTATATTACCTGCTGACGATTTTCTATAGCTTAGACGGTATTTTTTCTTTGGAGGCATTTCTTCAACTGGAATTACCTAAAAAACAAGACAGAAGATATACAAGGATTAATTTTATAATAAACAGGCATACATCGTCATCAGAAGGTACCGTGTATGTATCAGGATCATCTTCATCATCGGCATACGCAGATGAAGAAAGAAGTTGTAAATTTTTTAGGGCCTCCTTGCTAGCTGCTCGTCTACTTCGAGGCATTATCACTTATTTAATTGTGCCTACGACAAAGTTGTATCTTATTGGCATTATACACTATTAGCTGTTGTTTTGTGCAAACTATCTTACAGAAGCAATACAAAAACAACGTGAAATCCGATAGAAAAATCAAAAACACTTATAATACAACTGTAAGGAGAAGATTTTCGTAAATAGTAATTATTAATGATACCTGTAATTAATGTATGTTTTCACTTATATTATTAAGTTAAAAGTTATTGGTGATTCATGATTAATTAAAATAGAAAGAAAACACATACAAGAATGAGTTGATAAGTTGTTTATACAACTTATATTACCCTTTGAAAATCACTTCTGCTGTATTTTGTTTCTATATGTAATTAATAACATAAAGTACTCCTAATAGTCGCACCGCTTTGTAATGGTGTAACGCCGATGTAAATAATTTTTGAAAATTTGTTTATAAGCTATCTCAAGGTACTTAGTTAGATAATAAGCAGAGACTTGTAGATAGTATAACCGCCGCAACTGTTTTATAGTTTGCATTTAACCTTAATTATAGAATTTATACACACCTCTAATATTTGAATATTTTATAGAATATGACCAAAATATCCGTTATTAGAATGCTTTCACATGAAAATAATGTATTAATTGTTATTAATCACGAAATTAACATAGAAAGCATCATAGCACCACTCGCTACACATTAGTACATTATTGTGAACGTGCCTTTCGGCTTCGGTTTTTGTAAAATAAAGGAGTGTTCACATAAACTTGAAATTGTAAGCTAAAGCTATAACATTCACAAGGACATGAAAACGAAATAAATATATTTCGTTTATTAGGATATAAATAGGATTATTAAAGAACAACCGAACAGCAAAAAATTAAGTTGAATAAGAACTGTAAGGTATACATACATATAATGGCGGTAAATGCATTTTTGACAGTTGTCGTTGTTTATTAGAAAAATCATGCGTTTACGACAACTTGGGAGTTTTTAAACTAGACAGAAATTCTTTTACACTTAGGCATATCATAAATATGCATTAAACTCACCTCCAAAACACTTCTTTTCAAGTTAAACCTTATTTATAAACTATCTGTCAAACACACATCATGAAATGTTCGGCCATATTGTAAACTGCTCATATATGCTATAAGCCGTGGGTGTCGTGTGTACACGTTAAATGTGTTGCCTAATACAACGCAACATGTTACAGATTAAAAATAAAAAAAGCGCTACTTTCAAATAACTTCTATATTTTTAAAATTAAATTGTTAAAGTACTAGTTGATGATTTAGATTTAAAATTTTATTTGTTGTGCTACTTAAGTTGATTATGAATTATAAAAGCGAATTGATTTTTTAGATAAAATATGTGTATTATTTATTACTCTATTTCATTATTGTTCATCTGTTATCGAATTCAAAATTACTTGTAATAGGCCTAATAAGTAGTCGCAATTCAATTTAATTGTCAAAGTTTACCGTAAAAATGAAATGTCATTTTAATGATGAGTTAAAAGTAGGTTTAATATACCAATTAAAATGAGTGACACCTATAATTGATTATTTTCCAATAAAATTCAATTACATAAATAGCTTTGCAACACAACTATTTCCACTAATACTGTTCTATAACTTGAACATTTATAAAAAATGGATTTAATCGTAAATCCTATAATAAAAAAAATTAGTTGCCTAACACTTTTTGCTGAAGCGCAAAAAAATAAAAAGCATAGCTTTGTTTTTATTTATCCGAAAAATAAGGCAACAAGAATTTTCCCTTCTTCCTATTTCTCAAAATTTAAAAATGGCATAATTTACAACGACATAAGCGTGGTGGTAAGAATACTTCAAATAGGGGCCATTTTTCCAGTAAAAGCGACAAAGAATGGAGAATTCCGATTTTCTAAATTTATATTCGCGTATTCAGTGTTAATTTTCGCAATGTTGTCTACCATAACAGCTTATTTGGTATTTAGCAATGTAAAAATTAAAAAAACAGAAGGTCGTTTTGAAGACGTGGTAATTGAGTATTTGTTTCAATTTTACTTAACTCCTATAATTACTTTTCCCTTACATTGGGTGGAAAGCGCTAAAATGGCCGAAATATTTAGTAAATGGTACTTGTTCGAGGACCTATATCGAAAAATTATTGGAAATAAAATATTGATTCGCAAAAAAAGAAAATATACCATCGTCACTATTGGTTTATGGCTTATGTCAAGCGGAATGATGTTTGCTTTGTACATAACATTAGCTGAATTTGAAGCCCTTAAGGTAAAGATTATTTACTATAACAGAGCACACTTGATTGTAGTAGTTATTTAGGCTCACAACTAGATTTGAAAATTTTATACGCCAGAAGGCTGAGACTGACAAAAGTGAGTTTCTTTGTAACAAAAACATGTAGAGTATATAAATATCGTTCCTATTTATACATAAGCAACAGTTTACTTTGTAATTAGGAGAGTACTTACCGAAATTAAAAAGTTCTAATACACTATTTACACACAATTGTCAGTTGATAACTTTTTGTATAAATAATCTTTTCTTAAAAGAATATGACGTTAAACGTTATTCAAATTTTGTTTTTGAAGTAAAATAGTTAAAGCCTACTATAACTTTGCCACATGTTATTTTAATACTCTTATCTGTTCTGCACTATCAAAAATGCCAATAAAGCGTAATATGAAAGATACATAACTTAAAAATGAAAAAATTATGAAAAACGTTCATGAAAAATATGGGAGAAGGTGCTTTAAACAGAGACAAACGTTATATCTCAGAATCGTCATATTCCTATAAGGAAAGTCATGGACGTGACCACGACAATTTCCACTTCGTTCGTGTTGTCTTTTCTCATCTTATCCTCGTGATGATAAGTAATCAAACATCAATTGCAATCGAAAAATATTTATTTACATAAAAAATTGTTTAAAACTCCTTCCCATCCAATTTATTTCTGGAGCATAAGGTTACTGTAGGAAAAGACAACACTTATGAAGTGAATGTCATGTCGCTTATTTGTTTACAACAATTGAGCACCGTTAGTGTTGAAAATTGTAATAGCTTTTGTACTTGTATGGAGGTGTATTGTAATAATATTCTTCAGGTAATTCCATATTGTTTTTTTAACGTTACTATATACATCTTTGGAGGATTTTGGTGCATATATATGGACGCGATAAGATGCGTCGCGACGCAATTGGAAAAGGATTTTAGACGAAGTTTACGCAACATAGGACCGTCATATATTCCCGCCGAATTAAAAATACTTTACATGTCTCTCAACGAACTACTTCAGGATTTTAGTAGCGCATTATCGTATTCCTTAATATTTTTATTCTTGTTTCTATTCGTAACTGTTATTTTAAGTATTTACGGCCTGGTATCTCAATTATCCCAAGGAATAACATGGAAAGACGTACCTCACGCTGTTACGGCAATAATGGCACTTGCTGTCCTGTATATCTCGTGCGAAGCGGCAGAAAAAACAACAACAAGCGTAAGCATTCAAATTTCAAAAAAAGAAAAAATCGTTTTATTTAAATAATAAATTAATAGAAAAGACAGTAGATTATATATAGATTTAGTAATTATATCAAAAAAAAATCTGAAATGAGACATAGGTACTCTACAATGCGTAGTTACACTTACTGAGCTAATTTAAACGCCAATATGAAATTACAAGTGAGTAAGTCAGAAAGCACGTGTTGTAATGTCATATGGTATGCGGAATTACCTGTTAGACTGTGGACATAGGGGTAATGTAGGGAAGGAGCATAAACTAGTGAGGTGGAGGCTATCAGGGGGAAAACGGTGAGGTATGTAGCATGTGCCTAGATACTATTGGCTGCACGTACTGTCAAACACGACGTCACCATGACGACATTTTGATATGATAGCTTAATTATTCTACGAGACTAAATTATAATTCTGAAATTGATAAATTAGAAATAAAAGCTTTCTAGATCATCTATGCTAAAAAAGTAAAAAAAAATCTCTAATTTTATAATGACTTCTATACATTTAAATTAATCGTAATTAAGCAATGATCAAGTACAGAGACGTAACCACTAAGATTTAGGCACCACTGTAGGGGCCCATTACTCACCCCCCTGAGAGCTTTCACTCTCCTATTATCCCTCTGCCCGGGTGCCAAATGACCAAACAAAAACTAGCCCTCTTCGCTCTTGTCACATTTCGTCACGTTATGCAATAGCCCCCTTACCCCTGTTATCGAACTTTTTCAGAGATATTTTTAAAAAATAAAATAGGGCGCTTTTATCGTATTTCCTTCTATTCGTATTTCGTGTTGTATAATATGTTACATATAAATGTATTAATGCATTTTTAGCTGAAAAGGAATTTTCAAAAGCCTCTATTACTTTTGGATACTACGTGGATGCGGCATGAAACTAAAAAAGAGGTACATCATACAATATTGATAAAATCGTTTATAATTCTTTTGAAAATTTTGCAAATATTAAACTCATCATTTCTTCGATTATTGTTAATTCTTGAAAAAAAAAAAAACTAAAGCACTTCAGAGTATCTTAAGGCGAAACATCTGTTATAGATTGTCGCCATACAAAGCCTTTAACATTGAAATACATTGATTTTTTTAAACTGTTCAAAACTTTTATGTTTCTGTATAGTTATGCAAAATTTAATTGCAGATAACGTCTTTCTTAAGAGCAACTCTAATGAATAATTCAGATGTCAATATAAGCGGATTTTTTACCGTGAACAGAGGGATGTTCGGAGCAGTTAAATAATAAATAAATATAGTGGTTAAAACATGAACAATTAATATTGTACTTTCAGCTTATGTCAACGATGGCAACGTATCTCATTGTTTTACTTCAGTTTCAAATTATACTTCCAGAAGAAATGGAAGAAGAAAATATTGTTAATAACAGCACTTCTTACAATGATTACCTACCCACTGAAGTAACAGATTATGGATATACATTTAATATTTAGATTAACTTTTAGAAATAGACGTTTCTTAATTAGGTTGTTTATTTCAAGATAATGGTATTAGAAGAGTATTTAAATAAAAAAATATAAACTGGCAACATCTTATGTTACAATAAATATTAAATATTTTGTTTGGTGGTATATTTTATTTAGCGTCAGGGGTTACAAATAATTCCACTTCCAATATTTTAAAAAAAAAATTAGGTAATCAAAATTGTTCTCCAACAGGCTTTAAAATTAATTCATGCACCTAAAAACAAAACGTAGATATACCTATTGTATATTTGAAAACATGCACAGTATTATATATTAAAAAATATATATCTTCATCGGATGACAGCAGGACACTGTAAATGTCAACAAAACATTAATCAAATACCGGACGGTCACCGGTACCGTGTGTAAAATAACTTTAGTCGACGGATTAAGGTCCGTGTATAAGAAACCTTCCGGGTGATACTTACGCTACTTACTGATTGACTCTTACATATAATTCAATTTAATTATCAATAAATTGTACCTGAACATGTTGCGGAGTTGTCAAAACATATTTAATAGCATCTGCGACATCTTGGGGCTTCAATTGTGGAATTGAAGAGTCAGTGTCAAGGTTCGAGCAGGATACACTGGATTCCGAGGCAACAACTCCAGGACTTATACTCTAACGTAAAAAGTTACTTTTTACAGAGTTACAGTGAATTATATAAGCAAATGCCTTTATAAAAATATTGGGTTTACTTATTGACAATAGGTTGTACAGGAAATTGATAGAAATGAACAAAGTTTGAGCCACATGAGGCACGACGAAATCTGATGGAACATGCAGGCCTCATGTGGCAAAGAAAAAGCGCGCCAGTAATGAGATTTCCCGTTAGACTCCTCATGAGCACTCCGGGAATAAAACCGGCGATCTGAAGTGCGATAGGCATACCTTAAGAGTTTTTCATAATGCACGATGTCTACAGAGTACGAACAAAAGCAAATGAGAAACTGGACGAAAAAAGCTTTAAAAGGAAATTCTTAAGCTCAAAATTATATACTGTATTTTTTTTTACTTTTTGTCCGACCTTTCTTTTAGTTTCTTTTCACGTTTTACAAGCATTTGTGCATCAGTCTACCCTCGTATAATCGTATGGGGATGCAAATGTTCAAAAGTTTGTTTATATCATTTCTTACCGTCACTTTTATTTTCAAATTACAATTCATCAATTCACGTCTCAACGTTTCCGTTAATGCGGTAACAGCAAATTTTGCAGCAGCGTATACATTAACGCTTGTACCAGGAAAGTATGGTATGGTGTGTCCGGCAATGCTATTCATATGTATGATATGGCCACTGGTCTGGTGTGTCCTCATGTCTCGGACGGCTTCTCTTGTGGCAATGCATAAACCAAAAACGTTTGTTTCGAACACTTCTTTCCATTTTTGAGTGTCGCCGTCTATTAGACTGGTATGTCTGGCAACTCCAGCGTTGTTGATAAGAATGTGAACGGGGCCCAAATTGCTTTTTATCCACTTAAAACCGGTTAAAATTTCGTTTTCGTTGGTTATATCCACCATCAAAACATACAGTTTACCCTTTTCGTGTTGTAATTTCTCGAACAATTCCTGTACTCGTTCCTTTTTACGAGCGAAACCAGCCACCTAAGGAAGTTGTAATTCGTAACTACTCCGAATTCTCCAATTTTTCTTAATGTTTTTAATGATATAGGTAGTTCATTAATCGTTATTATGTTATACGCACATATCAAAATTTTTATAAATAATACGATAATACATTATAATTTTGGAAAGTGGAAATTTAAAAGCTACCATTAGAATTTAAAACGTTCTTTGGTAACTTCTGCGAATGGTCTTCTTGTTTGTCCAACGTAAACTTTTGATTTCTTATGTCTTTTTGTTATTTTTAATTTGAATGAGATTTTTTGTTTTGCTTTAGAAATTGATAACATTAAATTTATAAGGATATATTTGTCTTATAATTTTATTATTGGGGACTTATTTTCAGAAAACTATTAAACGAAAACATCCTTAAGACAATATTGAATTTTTAATGATAAATACCGCCTTAATTAATAATTACAGATTTTACAACTATGCATATTTTTCATTTTTTTTTTGGCAAAATCGGTGGTTAGAACATAAACTTCCACGCTTACCAAAACACCCTCCTTGACCATCATTTCCGCTATAGCCGCACCAATTCCTGTTGTAACCCCTGTCACTATGGCAACTTTGTTGACCCATCGTTCCATTTAACATAAAATTTTATTTTATTTATTTTTTTATTGTCATAAAAACGTAATGTTTATGTCAAAATTGACTTTACGTTTCAATGAATTAGCCAACTTGCAATGTTTGTTTATTAGATATACCGTGTTCTTTATTATCTCGTAAATCAGACGCCGCAAAATAATTTGCTGTCCTAAATAATATTTATAAGATATTTTTATAGTTTTCAGTGTAACTAGTTTACATAAAATAATAACAAACGAAATAAAATGTAGAATGTACGGGACCTCCAGTTTCTAGGTCCAAATTGCTTCTTATACTTATTGAAAGTATTTTGGCCTTGTTTTGGATTTCATTAAAAACGACTTCTCAAAATTTGGAGGCCCTTTCCCAACACCAGAGAGCCGATGCGGGCCGCCCCTTCTATCCCCCTGTATTCACATATAATTCTTCTTCGACTAATTTTTTGGCTGTAGCAGCAATTTTTGTTTTTATTATAACAGTTACTAGTGTTTGCAGTAAGTAAGTACCAAGAATTACAATGTTTCATATTGCTACTCAGATAATGTACAAAAGATTAAAATTATTTTATTTAATTTTGCATTATTTCATATGACAAATAAAATCAAAAATATTTTTTATCATACTTTCGCTGATAAATTGAAAAAATGAATTTTTACATTTGATATATGAAGGGAATTCCAAAAGTAAGATCTCCAAAGCTCCATGAAGATTGTCCCTTTACTTAAAGGGATCTTTTAACTAAACAAATGAATAAAAAATACACGTTACTTTTAATTCTTTATGCGTTATATACATTTAGGATGATTCTAGGTGTGTAACGTGTCATGTTCTGATGTCGATTAATAAACCAGAACAAAAGAAGATATAACGCGGTGCAAACGCAAAATATTAAATTTCACAGTCAAAGACTAAAAATGCACTACACAATTTCTCCAACTGCAGTTAATGTTAATTCGCGTATCTGAAATACAACACTCTTAATATAAACAAACCCCAAAATTTTTGCATTTGTTACCTGAACTGTTGGGGGTGTTCCTAACACGTAAATTACTACATCTGCCACTTCTTCAGCGGTTACTCCAGGAATATCTTCGACCACGTCCTGAGGGACATACCCTGCCGCCTTTCTGAAGTCAGTTTTGACTACTCCAGGACTCACGCTCTTTAACAAAACATTTAAAATTAATTAGGGCGTAACTGTATAAGAATTCCCTGGTGATGGATCCTTACAGTTATTTTAATTTTCAACTTTTCTTCATTAAATTCGTTAAGTAGGGCTTCTGTTAACGCCGTTACTGCATATTTTGATGCATAATACATGTTCAATGGTAACTTAATTACCCTATGACCAAGCATACTATTGATGTGAACGATGTGACCGTCTATTTTGTTTTCTTTCATTTGTCTTACAGCTTCCCTTGTCGCAACAGAAAGGCCCAAAACATTCACGTCAAGCACTTGTTTCCATTTTTCGTAATCACCATCGCTTAGGGTGGTATTCAAGGCAATTCCAGCGTTGTTCACGAGAATGTGAACTGGACCTAAATTCTCTTTCACCCATTTAAACGCATTTATGATTTCCTCGGGCTTTGTTAGATCCACTTTTAAGGCATGTAATTTTCCTTTTTCTCCATCGAGTTTTTTAGAAAGGATTTCTATTGGTTCCTTACGTCTAGCAAGACCAACTACCTAAATTGTTACGACATTTTATATTGATGGATTTAGTACTTGTGCAGTTTTAATGAACTCTTTATGACAAATTCTGTTATTTTATGAATCATTCCATTGCATGTTATTATAATGAAAATTGTGTCGCTCTTTTGAAAATGAAGAAACCTAGTAAAAGTTGATATAGTAAGTTAAGAGCTTGTTGGACATACACATCTGCTTTACTAATTTTTACTAAATTACTTGAAAATTAATACAGTATGGGTACTCAAAATAGTTATAACTAGACATCGGATTATATTCACTATCAAAATGCCAAAATATGCATGCAAATATGCACTAAAAAAGGGTGAAATATGCACAATAAAAAAACCATTTATAATTAGAATTTACGTTTTCGACGTCAACTGACGTTACCGGACAGAACTTGAAATTTGGCGCCATTCCTGCAGAGACCTCTTCAGGAAGAGTTTGTCCGGTACCGTTGATAAATGCGTCAATTTTCTTTATTTCGTCAAGACCGGGGTTTTTATACAAAACTGCATTTAATTTGCCACGAACCTTTTGCGATATTGAACTCGGAAGGGCGTTACTCTGTTCAATCATTTTTTCTAATATTTTCACAAAGGAAGATTTTTAGTTTCTAGTTTTTCAATTGCATCGGATATATTGCTGAAACCTGTGGAGTCGACGGCATAATAAAACACGCCTAACACGTATAACTACTGAAATAAGCACTGTTAATGAAAAAGTACCAAAATATGCAAAAACTCTATAAAATAGAATTATATGCATTTGCAGTTTTATTGTATTTATAAGTAGAAATGATGGGGAGGGGGGGGGCAACTTTGAAAGTAAACATGTTATTATTGATGGGTAAAGATCCTAAATCATTTCAGTTACAGTTTAGGTGATCTATCGATCAAATAATTAAAAAGATGTATATATAAAATTATTTCGTTTCTGTTTTTGAGTCATCAATCTTCGTTCGTATGCTAATACTTCAACTTTCGAATAATACTAACATTGCCACTTACGCATAATATTTAAAAAATTTCGTGAAAATGATTGCGCTGGGAGCTTAAAAGATATTATGTATGTAAAACAGGGTAGGTACCATCTTTAATAATAATAATTCGTTTAGCAAATGGTCATTGCATTAATGGCTATATTATACGAGTAGGTAAAATAAAACAAAAAAAAATTTCAAAAGCCATACTTGTAGTCCTTCCTTAACCAATTTTTCAGCAAGGACTGCACCAATTCCAGCGCTAGCTCCTGTAACAATAGCAACTTTGCCGACCCAGCGATTCATTTTGATTAGGTATTTGCAAATGCTACAATAAATACAATATTTTCACTTTTTACCGGAGAAATTTAGAGTAAAATGAAAATTTTGGCGTATGTTTAAATATGTTTACACTTTATGTATGACTCCTTGTTTAAGTTTGTACTTGCTACTTCGCATGGCACTGCTAAATTACACTGCGCTATTAATAATACTGATAGAAAACCCATGAAAACATCGAATGGCATTCAAATGCGATAATGCTTGACTGATTATTACTTGCGTATGTACATGTATATCATACAAAAGTATGCACAATCAATTCCAGTTTTCGTTTGTATTTTACACCATAGAAACACATGTGTAGGCGGTCGTGCCAATAAATATGTATTTTAAATACGTACTTTATTACGTAATTCCACACATTAATCCTTTTTTTCTCTTTCTTTGAAGATAATACTTTAGGTAGTAGGTAATCAATTTCATACTCATAAGGTCGTCAGTCCTAAGACTAGTTGGACACACACCTCCACTCCTTCCTAATCTACTTAGGTAATATTTATTTAAATTTTTTATAATAATATGAAAAATCAAACAAAACTATAATACATATGAGTACAAATAAGAGCCAATAAAGGTATAATCAATATAATATATATTAGAAATAAATAAATCTTATACCCTTATTGATAGAAACGGAAAGTATAACTACAATCAGGGCCGGATTTTCTCTTAATGTCGCCCTGGGTACCGTAAAGATTCCGCCCCACTATACCCATTTTCTACACAAAATGGGTAGGTGTTCAGAATACTTTTTGATTTTTCGCTATAAAAATAAAATAAAATTGAGAAGTTTCTGAATTCAGGCCAATTTTCGAAAAAGGAGTATTCATCAGATTTCGACGTTTTGAGATCATAGGATGTTAAAACTCAAAAAACTACGCTTCATGCCGTAAATGTCATCAAAATCAGTCGATCCGTTCGAAAATATTGTTAGCGAAAAAAATTAATTTTATTTTTTTGAAACATTCAAATTCCTAGTGAAATCGAGATTTGGTAGTCAGCTATCTATATCTGTTTGCACTTTGCAATATTAACAAATGCTGTTGGTTAATTCACTTAAAAGATATTTTTTACACACTTTTTTCAGCATTTATGATAGCGCAATTTTTTTTCTCAGGCCCCGAATTTCACCGCGCCTGGAAATTTGCCGCCTTGCACTAACCCCTAGTGTTGATCTAGCACTGGTCACAGTGCATATGAATGTATACGCTACAAATATAGATAATTAGTTTATGAGGAACAGATAAGAAAATCGATCTTTTCAACAGGAAAAAGAAGTATATTGATATATAGGAAAATAATTTGCTAAAGGGAGCCCCGACATTTCCATTATGTTGGAGCCACTACAGGCACAGGTATACTTCTTTAAACCGAGATCTAAATCGATCTTCACAATAGTTGAACGTACCGTCGAAATTTATGAAGTTCTTAAGTTACAAGCCAAAAACTGTTCCCATAACAATTACACGAAGAAAATGAAAAAAAAAATTGCCTAAATATTAAAGCGATATTTACAATTTATCCCACTAGCCCGCTGTTTCGTAAGCGAAAAGAATAAAAATTACAATTTGGATCCGAATTTGTAAAAATAAAATCCCAGCAGAAATAAATTTACTAGGTATTTTAGTTGATATTACACATTTAATTGAAAAAATTAAGACACTTGAAATATTTTTTAAAAAAGCATGTCAAAATTGAGATTATTACAAGTTACCTAATAAATTCTACTATTTCTACGGCAAATTCAGTAATTTATAATCGAAAATTGTAATTTTTGCTTTGCCATAAAAATGTAGTTTCCTCCATGTACCATATGGTGATGATGATATAGAAACGAGCTTACAACTACCCAGAAGTAATTCATACTCTACTATCTTCATTATCATATAAAGACACCAGCCCAAAGATTGGTTGGACACGCATCACCACTTGTTTCAATCTTAAGCTAACCTTTGCAACAGTAACTAGCAGGTCTCCCTGTACCGTTCTTAACTCCTGCTTCTGCTTCTAATATATCTCTAACTAGCCCTTCATGCCTCAGAAAGTGTGCTGGCAAAGCCTAGCTCGCCTATTTCTATTTCATACTGTATATAAAAAATGTACCAAACAGTCGGCTAATTTTAATTCGTAAGATGGAAAAGGGAAATAGAAACTGACATTTTTATAGTTATGTGAAAATCAAAGCCAATTAGGGATAAAAAAAATTTAACGCTCACGTTTCATCTTTTACAGCATCGAATTAATTACGACATATACATTGACCTTAAAAACCTCCTTGAAAATGTTCTACAGCCCAAACGAAACGTCTCTGTATAACGAACACTTTATATCACGGAAGAAAAAAGGGGATTATGGGAAACAAATACACAAATAATATTTAATTTGTTAGCAGTATTACAAAGTACATTTTTACACAATTTCTCCCACTGCAGTTAGCGTTAATTCCCTTATCTGAAAATAAAAATGTTTATGGTTACAAACAGAACATCGGCTATTATCTTATAAACGATAATAACATAAATGTCAATTTACCAAAACAGTTGGTGGTGTTCCCAAGACATAAATTACAGAATCTGCCACTTCTTCAGCTGTGACTCCAGGAATATCCTCTACCACGTCTTGTGGAATATACCCAGCGGTCTTTCTAAAGTCTGTTTTAACGACTCCAGGACTTA